>NC_073629.1:65022087-65325118 GCF_029407905.1 Bubalus kerabau | reverse complement strand
TGTGGTCCATGTACTCAAATGGGTTTGTTTTCTGTGGTTGTGGTTTTCACTCTGTCTACCCTCTGAAGGAGAAGGGTAAGAGGTTTATGGATGCTTCCTGATCGGAGAGACTGACTGAGGGTAAAACTGGGTCCTGTTCTGATGGGAGGGGCCATGCTCAGTAAATCTTTAATCCAATTTTCTGTTAATCCGTGGAGCTGTGTTCCCTCCCTGATGTTTACCTGGGGCTAAGCTATACTTTATTTTTGGGGGGCTCCAAAATCACTGCAGATGGTGATTGCAGCCATGGAATTAAAAGACTCTTACTCCTTGGAAGGAAAGTTATGTCCAACCTAGATAGCATATTCAAAAGCAGAGACATTACTTTGCCAACAAAGGTCCATCTAGTCAAGGCTATGGTTTTTCCAGTGGTCATGTATGGATGTGAGAGTTGGACTGTGAAGAAAGCTGAGCGCTGAAGAATTGATGCTTTTGAACTGTGGTGTTAGAGAAGACTCTTGAGAGTCCCTTGGACTGCAAGGAGATGCAACCAGTCCATTCTGAAAATCAGCCCTGGGATTTCTTTGGAAGGAATGATGCTAAAGCTGAAACTCCAGTACTTTGGCTACCTCATGCGAAGGGTTGACTCATTGGAAAAGACTCTGATGCTGGGAGGAATTGGGGGCAGGAGGAGAAGGGGATGACAGAGGATGAGATGGCTGGATGGCATCACTGACTCGATGGACGTGAGTCTGAGTGAACTCCGGAAGTTGGTGATGGACAGGAGGCCTGCAATTCATGGGGTCGCAAAGAGTTGGACACGACTGAGCGACTGAACTGAACTGAACTGAAAGCTATGGTGGAGGTAATAAGATAATGGTGACCTCCTTCAAAAGATCCCATGCATGTACTGGTACACTCACTGCCCCCAACCCTGCAGCAGGCCACCCCTGACCTACGCCTCCATGGGAGACTCCTGGACACTCCAGGTCAAGTCTGTGTCAGTCTTTTGTGAGGTCACTGCTCCTTTCTCCTGGGTCCTGTTGCATACTAGGTTCTGTTTGTGCCTTCCAAGAGTCTATTTTCTAGTCCTGTGTAAGTTCTGGAAGCTCTATGGTGAGTTTAATGACAACATCCTCCAAGAGGGCTTATTCCATACCTAAGTGTATATATATATATATATATATATATATATATATACACTTAATATATACATATACTTCTTAATATGATTTTCTCTTGTAATGACTCTGCTAAGTCGCTTCAGTCGTGTCCGACTCTGTGCAACCCCATAGACAGCAGCCCACCTGGCTCTGCCATCCCTGGGATTCTCCAGGCAAGAACACTGGAGTGGGTTGCCATTTTCTTCTCCAATGCATGAAAGCTAAAAGTGAAAATGAAGTCGCTCAGTCGTGTCTGAGTCTTTGCGACCCCATGGACTGCAGCCCACCAGGCTCCTCCGTCCATGGGATTTTCCAGGCAAGAGTACTCGAGTGGGGTGCCATTGCCTTCTCCGGTAAAAGATGTTAATGAACCAGACTGAATCTCACATTGAATCACATCATTGTATAAAATTCAATAATTAATGAAACCATTAAAAATGTGTATAGTTTGAAAAACAAAACTAAAAGTACACTACATGGGAGAAACGTTTTCTTAACATAATTCACAGCCTTCTAAACTGCAAATACTAGTTCTAGATTTAACTGTTGGAAGCACATAAAATAAATCAAAACTCAAAATTATGTGAAAGTCTTTCAAGTGTTTAAGGTAGTTTTCATTTTTCTGTTAAGTATTCTCCTCTTTAATCTAGATATCTTCAGCTCTTTTCTTGTGCTAATAATTCTTCTTTGCATATACTCAACTCTATCCGTACATTCTCAGATTATGATAGCATCCAGACCCAAATGGCACATATCATTGTTAAGAAATGACATTTTATTAATAGCTCCTATACTCATTTTAATTCATATTAGCATAAATATAACATTGCTAATGTATGTTGAAGTTGTATCCAACTAGTGTCCTTACTCTTTTGATGAAGGCTTCCATTAATCCACATTGTTTATTTCTTAGTCTGATTCATGGTCTATGTAAGGTGTTTTTTTTTTTTTTTTTTTTGCATTAACGTTAACTTTTATCTCACCCAGTTTATCAGTATATTATGTTGAGATAGTTTTGGATCTCAGGTATGACATTCAATACATCATTTCCCCCCAAGGTTTTTATAACTGATGTATATCACTATTCCAAGTTGTTATCCAAGACACAAAAAATTTGAATTAGGATCAAGAACAAAAACCTTAAACTCTTTCTTTTCTGTTAGCATTGACCTCTTAATCAACATTTCCTGGTAAGTTTATTGAAGCAGTGAGGAAATGGCAACCCACTCCAGTATTCGTGCCTGGAAAATCCCATGGACAACATGATCAATGTAACAATTAACATTGTTGTACGTTATATATGAAAGTTGTTAAGAAAGCAAACCTTGAAAGTTCTCATCACAAGAAAAAAAATGTTTATTCTTTTATTTTGTATCCATGACGATAGCTGTGCATTCTGTGATGTATGTTAGTCAAGTCGTTATGCTGTATGCCTTAAACTCATACAGTGCTCTATATCAACTATATCTCAGTAAAACTGGAAAACAAAAACAAAATTAGCTATAGAAATACTCACAAAATAAAACAGTTACACACTGGTATATTTTTCTACTACTATACAAAAGGCATTAAAATAAAATTGACTTGTCAGCTTTTGCATGATATGTAACCTGATACCATATTTATGCCCTTTTATTATTAGAAGATTTTTTTTTTCATAAAGCATGTCAAACCTTTGAATTAAATTGTTTGAATAGGCAGAACTTGCTTTCTTTTTATTCTTTTATGTTTTTAAAGTTGTATTCATGGAAAATTTATCTCTGAACTTTCACATTCACTCTGATAAATATTTCAAGTGATCAATTTACAAGGATTTGGTTGTTTTGTATGGTCATTTGATGTGTCTTTCTCATACAAATACTCAGAAAACACACTACAATTTGAAGTCCTTTAGACTTCATTCAATTGAGGTTGCTTTTTATGGTACCCAAGATCTTTTTCTTTTCCTTTCTTTTTTTTTAAGCTTTCAGGCATTCTAAGCAAGAAAACAATTTGGAAAATGAACCAATGAACTATTGCAATTTGGAGGGTATCATAAGTCTGTGACAGTGACACTAGGAGAGGTACAAAGTTCCCACATTAATCTCAGTGGACTAATTATGGTCACTTAAGTGTCAGTGTTGATAACTTTTTTCACTGCAATGGAAAGGGCTAACTACTGTGCTTTTCTAGGCCAGCTGAACACCCACCATAGCAGGAGGTGGCATTCATTTGAAATAATGTGTTATATGGAGAGCCTTTATGAACTAGTGTGTAGAAATCGAGTATTATTTTGATTAATTGGTTAATTGAAGTGCTGCTACTACTGTCCTTAAAATTAGAATGAAAGTAATGGTTATAGTGTTGTCAGCTAAAAAGTGTCTGGACTCCAGCCGTGAAGTTTATAGGATTTTGTATTTTTTCTATAAAATATCATCCACCAGCAGGGAAGACAGTTTACCTTAATAAGGTAATAAATATTTTTGAAAAAACATCCCTATATCTTATAATACTATCTTATATTAAAGCCTCAAAGAAGGCTCAAATAAAGCATTGAGCAAAGGATAAATCCCCATTCCCTTTAAAAGAATATTTACAAATATCATGTTTTAAATAGTGCTCATCACCATCTTCTCTGTTGGCTAATGCTAGGCTATGGAGTACAATAATAATAATAAAATTAAAGTGCTACCAATGATTAGGACAAAAACACTGCACTACCTTATTCTGTTGAACATTTCTTTTTCCATGCAAACACAATAAGGATCATTATTAGTTAGCTTATATGTTGTAATATGTGCTGTAGTTAAAACATGTTTGGCTTATAAAGCATATGTGTTGTACTGGTTATACATGTATGTGTATCTATGTTATATAACTACACATGTATTATATATTATAATTAAACAACAGAATGTTGACAAAGTCAATTTGTTGACATGTTGTAATTTTTATCCAGATTTAAAAATAAAAAGAAAAATTTATCTCACAAAACATATTTCATTTTTATTTCATGTACATGCTTCATCTAGCAAAACACTGGCTACATATTTACATTAATATATAACAAAGACAATGTATAAATCATACTTGGAAATGTACATTCTGCATGTACATCTGTTGTTATACTTTTGCGAAAATATTATTCCTTTTTTCAAAGCATAATCAATAAAGTATTTATGTTTTAATATTCTGTTAAACAGAGCACCTTATTCCCAATTATTATTTTTAAAAACAATTTTAATTAAATAAAGGAGGAATCTGGGATCACAAAACAATCTTTGCTTATTACTCTAAATTAGTGCCTCAGAATTTTCTAATTTAAAAATAGATTAGAAAATCTGAATTCAATAGATTGCCTTTTGAATGATTCATCATTCATGAGTATAATGAAACAAATGTCTGTAATTATAATCAGTTAGGCCATTAAAATCCTAAATTCTGATATCAAAAGAACAACACTTTATGGAGAGTTTTTAATTTATTCAAAAAATGAAAATGTCTTTTTGACTATCAGGCATGGTGAGGCTAATGAGTCAGTTTTTTTTTTTCCAAATTTCAGTACAGAGAATAGAGAGAAGGTTGAAAGCTTTAGAGCTGCACTCAGCAGCTAATACAGTTACCATCAAATCAATCAGTCATAACTGTAAATGAAATCCAATAAATGTACTCAAAATAATACAGTAATTCTAAAAAATTGTATGGGTACATAAGCATATATAATATGCATTGTTTATTGACATATGTAACAATATTCTAAAGTTAAGCAATAGAATTATAAACACAAAATTCAGGACTGGGGAGACAGAGAGTTAAGAGAAAGGTGTAAATAAGGTGTTTCACCAGTTTTAGCAATGAGACTTAAATGAGGTTATGAGTGAAACATATAATCACTATCTTGCTATATTTTAGACCATATATTTTTTATGTATTGAAAATTTTACATTTAAAAAGGTAATTATAACTTAATATGTGGGCTTAATAGAAGAATGAATACTGCCTCTATTATTGTCAGTATTGTCAGTCTCAAAATATCAAAGGCTAAAAACAATTAAATTTTATCTCTCATACATGTGTCTGCTTATTTTGGACTGTTTTTCTCAAGGTGGTTGGTAAAATCACAGAGGAGCAAGTCAAAGCAAGCAAGCACAATTTAACTCTTCTTATTTTATACTTACACATTCCTATGGCTAAAGAAAATCTCTATGATGAGCTGAAAGTCAATATGACTGCTGTGTATGTTGCTTATTGTTGGCCTAGGCACTGCGAAGCCACTGGACACAGGACGTAGATGCACAATTCCCTTAAAGGAAGGGAGTGAAAAGTTGGGAACAATAATTAATCCACTGTATTATGAAAGAAAAATCTACTGAGCTTGAAGAGAAAGTAACTGCTATTAAGAAAACCCCAGAAGTTATCAGGAAAGCACAAAATGGGTGATTGTATTAAGAGGAGAGTTCTGAAATAAGATTTTAGGTGTTTCTAGTAGTACTCTAACTAATAGGAAGAGTTGTTAAAATAATAAACATACAATCTATAATTTTAGAACTATAAATTCTATATGGATTAAATTGTCATTCAAAACACAGAAACTTTATTTGTAAAGGCATAATATACAATATTATCTTGCCTGCATTTAATATAAAATAATTCAGACAGTTTGAAAGCAAAAGGAGTAAAGTAATGTTTGAGGCAACTTAAATCAAGAGAAATCATCGTTAGTGATATCAATAGCTATTTAAAGTGATTGAGCATAATGAAGGATAAAGAATAATATATATTTGTAAAAGAAATTAACACATATATTTGTGAAAGTAATTATAATTAATTACTTTATTTCACAATTAATCCCTTGTGAAAAGATTAAGAAGACATAACATATTTTCACATAATACATAATTTATCTATATGCTATATGATAACCACTATCAGAAAAACAGGAAGACACTTTAAAAACCCAAAATTTTAATTTCTGTATTCAAAAAATATTTTTTTATTTTTAATACAGAAATTATCCAAAAATGGATATCAAAAAATATCCATTTTTATCTTCATAAAGCATTTAACATAAAATCTACCACCTTGACCATTTTCAGTGTACATTTCCGTGCTAAGCACATCATTGTACAACAAATATCTAGAAATTTTTCATCCTGCAAAACTGATACTCTATACCTATTGAATAACAACTCCTCTTTCTCCACTTCTTCAAACACCTGGAAATCTATTTTCTTTTTCTCTTATAAGTGTGACTACTTTAGAGCCTCCCTATGAGCGAAATCAGGGCTTCACACCTGGCACAGTGGTAAAGGATCTGCCTGTCAATGCAGAAAACACAAGAGATTTGAATTTGATCCCTGGGTCAGGAAGATTCTCTGGTATAGGAAGTGGCAGCTCACTTCTTTGTTCTTGCCCCCCAAAAATCCATGGACAGAGGAGCTTAGTGGGCTACAATCCACGGGGTCACAAAGAGTTGAACACAGCTGAACATGCACACAAGTATAAGTAGAATCATGATGTATTTGTTTTCTGTGGCTGAATTATTTCACAGGGCATACTGTAGTCAAGGTTCTCCTATGCTGTAGCATATGATAAAATATTCCATTTTGCATATATGCAGCATTTTAGTTAGCCATTTATTTGTCCATGGACACAGGTTGCTTCCATCTCTTGGTTTTTGTGAATAATCTCTCAATGAACATGAGCATTCAAATATTTCTTTAAGATATTCCCCGATTTTAAAACTGTAGAAACAAATGTTTCCTATCTTCAATTCTGATAGATATATACCTATAAGTGTAATTGCTAGATAATATTATTTTTGACTACTTGAGGAATCTTAATTATGTTTTTCATAGTGGCTGCATCATTTTACAACTGTATCAATAGTGTGTGAGAGTTCTAATATCTCCAAATGCTCCATAACATATTGTTTTCAGTTTGGCTTTGTTTTTATGAAGTGAAAGTTGCTCAGTCGTATCCGACTCTTTGCAACCCCATGGACTATACACTCCATAGAATTCTCCAGGCCAGAATACTGGAGTGGGTAGCCTTCCCCTTCTCCAGGGGATCTTCCCAACCCAGGGATTGAACCCAGGTCTCCTGCTTTGCCTGGAGATATTTTACTAACTGAGCCACAAGGGATATAAAGTTTGTTTTTATAGAAGCATCCAAATGAGGGTGAAGTGATATCTCACTGTGTTTTGAATTTGTATTTCAAAACTGAATGGAGAAGGGAATTGTCAACACAGTCCAGTGTTCCTGCTGGGAGAATTACATGGACATAGATGCCTGGTGGGATACAGTCATAGGGTGAATAGAGTCAGACACAATCGAGCAACTAATGCAATGAATAATGATGTAGAGAATTTTTAAGTGTCTGTTAGTCATTTGTATATTTTCTTTAGAAAACTGTGTATTCATGTCTATTTTTAATTAGTTTCTTCTGTGCTTTTTGTTGTTGTTGAGTTCTTTATATATTAAAGAGTGAGAGCTCTATATATTTTAGATATTAAGTCATTGTCATATATATGATTTACAAATATATTCTCCCATTCTGTAGGTGGCCATTTCACTCTTTTCATTATTTCCTTTACTATACATAGATATTTGAGCTTTATGTAGTTCCATTTGTCTATTTTTGTTTTTGCCATCTGGGCTTTGGTATCATATCCAAGAAATAACTGTCAAATCCAATGTCATGAAGTGTTTCTCCTATGATTTCTTCTAGGAGTTTAATGATTTCTGATCTTACATTTAAGTCTTAAATTCATTTTGGATTCATTTTTTATGTGGTGTTAAGAGTCCAGTTTCATTTTTTAGCGTGCTATTATTTACCCAATGGCATTTGTTGAAGAGATCTTGCTTTTCCTATTTTGTTGTCTTCAGATTCTTGTCAAAGCCCAGTTGAAAACAAATGCAAAGGTTTATTTCTGAACTCTCTTTCTCTTCCACTGTTTGTATGTCTGTCTTTATACCAGAACCATGCTATTTTGACTACTATAGTTTTTTAATATGTATTGAAATCAGTAAGTATGAGGAGTCTAACTTTGTCTTTCTTTCTCAAGATTGTTTTGGCATCTTGGGGTTCTTGGATGTTCCACAGATTTTAGGATTTGTCTTATTTATGTAAAATACATCATTGGGATTTTGATAAATATTGCATTAAATCTGTAAGTAGCTTTGGGTAGTATAGACATTTTAACAACATTAAGTCTCCAATCCTTGAATATTGGCTATATATTCTGTTTATTAGTGTCCCTTTCAGTTTCTTTCAATATCTTATAGTTTTCAATGTATAGGACTTTACCCTCTTTAGTTAAGCTTATTTGTAAGCATTTTATTCTTTGGATACTATTGCAAATGAAATAGTTTTCTTAATTTCCTTTTTGGTTTGTTCTTTGCTAGTGTGTAGAAACACAACTAATTTGTATCCTGCAACATCACTGAATTTATTTATTGGTCTGAACAGTATATGTGTGTGTGTGTATAATCTTTAGGCTTTTCTACTTGTTAAATTACATTATCTGCAGATAGGCATAAGTTTATTTCTTCATTTCCAATTTGAATGTGCTTTATTCCCCTTTCTTTCCTAATTGCTGTTACTGAGAATTCCAGTGCTATGTTGCATAGAAGTAATGAGAGGCATCTTTGTCTGCATTCTGATCTTGCAGGAAAATTTTTCAGTTATTCAGCTTTAGTACAATGCTAGCTGTGGGTTTTTCATATATGTTTTTTATTATTTTGAAGTAATTTCCTTCAATTCCCAGTTTGTTGACTGTTTTTATCATGAGATAATGTTGAATTCCATGAAGTGCTTTTTCTGCATCAGTTGAGATCATCATATAGCTTTGTTATTTTTTCTGTTAGCTTGTCCTATTATATTGATTGATTTTTCTACGTTGATGCATCCATGCATTCTAGGACTAAATCCCACTTGGCCATGGTGTGTGATCTATTTAATGTGCTTTTGAATTGAATTTGCTAGTATTTTTTTCTCTGAGAATTTTTATATCAATATTTATCAGGGACATTGGGCTGGCTGTAATTTTCTTTTCTTGCAGTATATTTGTCAGATTTTTTACATCAGGGAAATGCTGCCTTCATAAAATGATTTTGGAAGTGTTCGTTTTTCTTCAGTTTTCTAGAACAGTTTGGGGATTGGTATTAATTCTTTTTAAACATTTGGTAGAATTCTCCAGTGAAGCCATCTGGTCCTGGGCCCTTTCTTTGTTGGAATGTTTTTGATTACTTATTCAATCTCTTTGCTAGTTATAGGTTTGTTCAGATTTTTATTTCTTTATGATTCAGTTCAGTATGTTGTATGTTTCTAGAAATTTAGCCATTTCTGCTAAGCCATTCAATTATTTGGATATGGGAGCTCTCTTGTACATAGTAAGTCATTTTTTCTCTTGAATCTTTCAAGAATCTCTCTTTGACTTTTGACAGTTTTATTGTAATGGATATTGTTGTGGACCTTTTTAAAGTCACCTTAGTTGAAGTGTTTTGAACCTTTTGTATGTGGATAACCACAGCTAGCATTATACTGAAGTTGAATAACTGGAAACTTTTCCTACAAGATCAGAATGCAGACAAGGTCACCTACTCTCATCATTTCTATACAACATAGTACGGAATTCCCTGTCAAAGCAATTAGGATATAAAAAGGAATAAAGCATATTCAAATTGGAAATGAAGAAACAAACATGTCTATCTGCAGATAACATAATTTTACAAGTTTTCCTTAGATTCAGAAAGTTTCAGTCATTATTTCTCCAAATAAGTTTTCTGCCTTTTTTTCTCTCTTTTCTTTCTAGGATTCCTATCGGTTCGGTTCAGTTCATTTCAGTCACTCAGTCGTGTCCAGCTCTTTGCGATCCCATGAAACGCAGAACACCAGGCCTCCCTGTCCATCACCAACTCCTGGAGTCCACCCAAATCCATGTCCATTGAGTCGGTGATGACATCCAACCATCTCATCTCTGTCATCCCCTTCTCCTCCTGCCTTCAATCTTTCCCAGAATCAGGATCTTTTCAAATGAGTCAGCTCTTTGCATCAGGTGGCCAAAGTATTGGAGCTGCAGCTTCAACAACATCAGTTCTTCCAATGAACACCCAGGACTGATCTCCTTTAGAATGGACTGGTTGGATCTCCTTGCAGTCCAAGGGAATCTCAAGAGTCTTCTCCAACACCACAGTTCAAAAGCATCAATTCTTCTGCACTCAGTTTTCTTTATAGTCCAACTTTCACATCCATACATGACTACTGGAAAAACCATAGCCTTGACTAGATGGACCTTTGTTGGCAAAGTAATATCTCTGCTTTTTAATATGCTGTCTAGGTTGGTCATAGCTTTCCTTCCAAAGAGTAAGCATCTTTTAATTTCATGGCTGCAGTCACCATCTGCAGTGATTTTGGAGCCCAGAAAAATAAAGTCAGCCACTGTTTCCCCATCTATTTCCCATGAAGTGATGGGACCGGATGCTATGATCTTAGTTTTCTGAATGTTGAGCTTTAAGCCAACTTTTTCACTCTCCTCTTTCACTTTCATCAAGAGGCTCTTTAGTCCTTCTTCACTTTCTGCCATAAGGGTGGTGTCATCTGCATATCTGAGGTTATTGATATTTCTCCCAGCAATCTTGATTCCAGCTTGTGCTTCTTCCAGCCCAGCATTTCTCATGATGTACTCTGCATATATGTTAAATAAGTAAGGTGACAACATACAGCCTTAACATATTCCTTTTCCTATTTGGAAACAATCTGTTGTTCCATGTCCAGTTCTAACTGTTGTTTCATGACCTGCATATAGATTTCTCAAGAGGCAGGTCAGATGATCTTGTATTCCCATCTCTTTCAGAATTTTCCACAGTTTATTGTGATCTACACAGTCAAAGGCTTTGACATAGTCAATAAAGCAGAAATAGATGTTTTTTTCTGGAACTCTCTTGCTTTTTCCATGATCCAGCAGATGTTGTCAATTTGATCTCTGGTTCCTCTGCCTTTTCTAAATCCAGCTTGAACATCTGAAGCTCACGGTTGTGTATTTAAGTCCCCTGGATTATTTATTTATTTATTTTTAACTATAAGTTCCTTAGGTTTTCTTTTTCTTTTTTCTTTTTGATCATCTTGCTTGATAGCTTCAAATTACTTATCTTTAAGTTTGTTCATTCTTTCTTCTGTTTTATCAGGTCTGATGTTGAATCCATCTAGTGAATCATTCAATTCAGGTATTTTATGGTACAATAACTGTACAATACAGTTCAGTTATTGTATTGTACAATGCAGTATTGTATTGTATCGAGAACTTCTGATTTTTTTTTTTCATTTTATAGTTCCTATCTATTGTATTCTCATTTTGTTCATACATTGTTTTCCAGATTGTTTTCAGTTGTCTATCAATATTTTGTTTTGTTCACTTAGCTCCTTTAAGATAATAGTTTTGAAATTTTGATCAGGTAATTCATAGATTCCCTTTTATTTAGGGTCAGTTTCTGGAGATTTTCTATTTCTTTGATTGGGCTATGCTTTCCTATTTATTATGTACCCTGTTATGTTTTGCTGAGATTTGGGCATTTGAAAAAACACAGTCACCCCTCCTAGTTTTAGATACTACCTTT
This sequence comes from Bubalus kerabau, assembly GCF_029407905.1. NCBI lineage: Eukaryota > Metazoa > Chordata > Mammalia > Artiodactyla > Bovidae > Bubalus > Bubalus kerabau. The sequence continues at coordinate 65,313,380 of NC_073629.1, read as the reverse complement.
GCATAGGGGGAAAAAAAGTGAAAAAGTGAAAGTGTTAGTCACTCAGTCATGTCTGACTCTTTGCAACCCCATGGACTATAGCCCATCAGGTTCCTCTCTCCATGGAATTCTTCAACAAGACTAGTGGAGAATGTAGCCATTTCCTTCTGCAGGATCTTCATGTCCCAGGGATTAAACCTGGGTCTCCTGCACTGCGGGCAGGTTCTTTATTGTCTGAACCACCAAGAAAGACTTTCATAGGGAAAGAATTTCACAATCAGCCCAGCTAGAGATTCTTAAAGCATTTCCAAATTCTTTCTTTTTTTTAAATTTATTTCAATTTGAGGATAATTGCTTTAAAATATTGTGATGGCTTTTGCCATACATCAATATGAATCAGCCATATGTATAAAGTGTCCCCTCCACTCCAAAACCCCGCCCACCTCCCTCCCCAACCTACCCCTCTAGATTGTCATAGAGCACTTTCTTTGGGTGCTCTGTTTTATACATCGAACTCACACTGGTTATCTATTTTACATATGGTAATACGTATGTTTATATGCTAGTCTATCAAATCATCCCACTCTCTCCTTCTCCCACAGAGTCCAAAATCTGTTCTTTATGCCTGTTTCTCCTTTGCTGGCCTGCAAGTAGGATCATCAGTACCATCTTTCTAGATTCCATATATATGCATTAATATATGATATTTGTCTTTCTTTTTCTGACTTACTTCACTCTATAGTAGGCTCTAGGCTCATCCACCTCATTAGAACTGACTCAAATGCATTCCTTTATATAGCTGAGTGCAGCTCATGCAGCTTAATAGCAGAAAAACAAACGATCCAATCAAAAGTGGGCAGAAGACCTAAACACACATTTACCCAAGGAAGATGTACAGATGGCTAATAAACACATGAAAATATGCCTTACATCACTCATTATTAGAGAAATGAAAAACAAAACCACAATGAGGTATCATTTCACACCGGTCAGAATGGCTGGTCTACAAACAATAAATGCTGAAGAGAGTATAGAGAAAAGGGAACTCTCTTATACTACTGGTGGGAATGCAAACTGATACAACCACTATGGAGAACAGTATGGATATTCCTTAAAACTACCATACAACCCAGCAACCCCACTACTGGGCATATACCCTGAGGAAGCCAGAATTGAAAAAGACACATGAATCCCAATGTTTATTGCAGCACTATTCACAGTAGCTAGGACATGACAGCAACCTAGATATTTGTTGACAGACGAATGGATAAGGAAGTTGCGTTACATATACACAATGGAATATTACAAATTTCTCTGCAATGTGCCTTTGATAGGTTTGTGCATTCAAATCCCCAGTTAGAGAGTTTTTTTTTTGTTGTTTTTTTTTTTAATCAGGAGATTATAGTATCTTGCTCCCTGGTGTCTGTCTGTGGTACTACATGTTCTCTGATGCTGAAACAAGCTGCTTAGCTTTGTTCTTAATGGTCTCCAGGTGTTCTAAGTATGCAATTCTTGGTCAGCACTCCAAGTCAGATGAGAAAAGAAACCAGTCTCTTGAGCAATCCCCCACTAAAAGCTGAAACATTGGATGCATGTTCATGCTTTCCACCCAAGTGAGAAGTTATCAGTTTAGTGCTTTCTCTTTGACTATTCTGAGCTAGACAGGCTTAAGGGGAAAGAAAAAGACTGTTACACATTAAATGCAATCGTTTTCCCTACTCCTTTTGACGGAGCTGCTCTTGAAATTTGAACTTGCCTTGGGTATTGTGACTTCTTAACTGGCTTCTGAAGTTTTCATAAGGACTTTTTGGACCTACATTGTTAAGTTAGTGTCTCTACTCTCATCACTCCTGAATATACATTGTTTTGAATGATATATAGATTACTCACAGAAAATTTATTATGCATTATCAGAGAAGAAAATTTCAATAGATTTCAAAACGTCTGCAAATCGAATGAGTTCAGATATTAATACAAATATATGCATATTTAATAAATAAAATACATATACACTATAATTTATATGTATATAATTAAATAAAGCAAATGCATTGATAGAGTAAAAAATAGCTTACAAAACCTCAGTTTTCAAGATATTAAACGTACTACCAAGTAAACTTTGGTTTGCAGAGAAAAGTTTTAAGGAAATTTGAAAATACTCAGAGCTAAATGAAAATGAAAGTGCTTCTTGTCAAAATGTGTGGGACCATCTAAAGTAGTCATTAGGAAATATTTCTAATATAAAAAAAATACAAGAAAGTCTAAATGTAGGCCTGGTATATGTCAACTAAAGCAGCTAGAAAGTAATCACATGATTAAAACCAAATACAGATCTAGGAAAGAACTAGTAAAGAGAGGGCAGAACTTAATGAAATATAAAACAATTTTAAAGCATGGGAGAGAATTAATTTAATAAATCAGAGTTAATATAATAGGAAGGGAGGCAATATAATTAGAAAAGTAGAGAAATTTAGCTTAGTTTTGAAACTTGTGCTGTTTTCTCCAGGGCACTAGGTAGGAATAATGTGGCAAACCTTCACTAGGAGTCAGGCATTCTTTCTCCACAGCTTGCACCTGAAACACTATGCTGAGTACTTTGATTTTAGTTTTGTCACTTACAAACCTGTTGGCTACACGTTACTTAATTTCTCTGTGGCTACATTTCCTCATCTGTAAAGTATTATGTGTGTGTGTGTGTGTGTGTGTGTGTGTGTGAGAGAGAGAGAGAGAGACAGAGAGAAAGAGAGAGAAAGATAGAAGGAGAATGAAGTTTGATTTAATATCCCCAAGCATTTATTACTAATTATCAAACACAGGTGCACAGTAAATGTTGAGTCTTAGTTGCTTGGTCTGGTGAAACAAATGTTACTTTTCTAGTCAGACTGTGTTTGGACCTCAGATTCAGATCAGATCAGATCAGATCAGTCGCTCAGTCGTGTCCGACTCTTTGCAACCCCATGAATCGCAGCACGCCAGGCCTCCCTGTCCATCACCAACTCCCGTTAGCTACCTATAAATTGGTCAATTTAAGCAAGTCTAAGAGACTTCTTTTTAAAATCCATAAAATGTCAATAATATTACCTTCATCATAAAGTTGAGATAATGTATGAGGAAATTCTTAATAAGAAATTACAATTTCATAATCAAATTTAGTGATTTATTGTCTTTCAATTATTTTTTAAAGAAACATTCCTTACACTCAATGTATGTAACTATAACAAAATATGTTTTCTAATAAATCTTTGCTTTTTGGAGGATATATAGATATTAATATTATAAAAAGTAATGCTTGATAGAAAAATAACTGAACTAGGAAGATAAATTCTTTACTATGATTTGTTTCATTATGATTAGTGATGTTATTTCCTCCTACTTAGAAAAATTAATCCAAAATAAAAATATAATATTATAACTAAAGCTGGATTATTAAAAAGAATAAAACAAGACTAATGCAGAGTGTTGTTTGTGACATGATTTTCTGAAACGTTAACTGTAATAATAACAAATGTATTGAGTTGTGATCCATAATCTAGTTATACAGGTAACAATCTATATCTTTGGAAATTGAGTTTTGCTTGCAAATAAAATAAGAGTAAGGGAATAAAAATTTGATGTTGTTGTACAGATTAGATTGAACTTTTCATATACTTTAAAAATACAATAGGATTAGAAAAGCAATTTGTTTATATGGCACAACTTCAGAATACAAGACATATAATTCTCTGGAGATTAGACATTTCATTGATTCAATATTAAAACTGTCACTAAAGAAATCTTAACCAAGAAATTTCAGTTTTTTAAGAATTGAAACAATAAGAGCAAAATGCTTGAGTTTGTTGCATAGGAACATATTTTAGTTTTACCTGGGAATTGAATATATTAGTTGAGAAGTGGTAAATATTTTAGGTGTAGAAATTTACACCAATAAGTGTCAGTTTCTCTCTGGGGAACTCCATTTACCTGAATCAAACTGTCTCGATGCATTCAACTATTCATGCCTTTAATCATTTGAAATGCTCTAGGTGTATTAAGTAGAAACAGAATGAAGACTATTTTTCTTATATTACACTGTATACTTTAATGATTTGAATGTATAATTATAATTTTCATTTGCATTGCTAGATAAGAGAAAGTCAGTAAATAATATACCTTAAGATTGTTAAGTATTTTATATTCCAAGTTCTATGCATTTACTAAAACTCATTACACTAACCACATTGACTCAGTTTGAGTGATGAAATCTGTGGTAGAATGCACACTGCTTGTTTATATCTATGTTAGAGTTTAGCACCTTGTAACCAGAAATTTGTTTAACTCAGAAAGCAATAGCAAAAATATCTTGATTAATTTATCTTACTTCTGATGAATGATGGCTAAGTTGCTCCTGAATTACAGAAGCATATCTGCTGATTGTTCAAAAGTACAAAAAAAAATTTTTTTAGAGACAGTTTAGTGCATAGTACTGTTAGAAATCTATTATACAATTATGGTAATTTTTATAACCTCTTAAATTTTATTTCAAAAGACTTAAGAATAAAATGCCCATATTTCTGAAAAAAAGAAAAGAAAACAATATCACCAAAAAAACAAGTAAAACAAGCCTCGGTTTTAGCTTCAAGGTCAGTGGTTTTTCTACCTCATTATGATTTGTTTGGATCAAACAATGTTGGTCTCCTTTAAAAGTCATCCTTCTCATTCATCCTGAAAAAAAAAGAAAAGAAAAAGAAAAATCAGAAATGATCAGCCAAACCAAAACCTCTGCTAATCTTACTTGATGAAAGTTCTTAGCCCTCATTTGCAGAGTTTCCAGTGGTTGTTGCATTTGTGAACATGCCATTTTCTAAAATCCCTACTCATAAATAAACAAATTTGCAGTTCATACAATTTAAACACGCTTCTTTATTCAGCATTGTAAGTCATGGTCATGTTTTCTACTTAAGCCATTGATTTTCCTTAAAAAATATAACTTGTGAGAGCCATTAGTGAAGTCATCATTAGAATTATCTTCTCATATTACCCAGTGAGGCAGCATTGAATCCTAGATAGTCTTCACAGGCAAGAAGAACTGACCTCATAGCCAAAGAATGGCAAACACCAGCTCTGTGACTTTGGCTAGTCTCTTGACCAAGGAGTCTTAACCTTAGCATTTATAATGAAAGAGAAAATTGTACCTATCCTCCAGAATTATTCCAATAATTGGAAAACATATGTCAACTTATATGTTTGATGCTCAGTGAATGGCAACACTTGTAAAATATTAACTTAGAATTTCCCCTGTTAGAATTCAGGAGAATTCCTGGACTTATCATGATTTGGACAAAAGTAATAACAAGGGTATGGGTGAAAGAAAAGAGATGACTTCTAAAAGTGCTCTTACAAGGAGGAGAAGACTGACTAAGGCAGACAGGAAATATAGAACAAGCACACAAAAAAACCTGTGTAGATTTATGCTTTATTATAATCAGATTTGACACAGAGATGCCTTTGTCAATTGTGCTAATTTTCTGTAGCATAGGCCTGTCTGAATTCTTTCTAAAATTCACAAAATTAAAGACTTTGTTAACCTCAACGGTAGATTCCAAATTCTGCCTGACCACAAAGCAGAAAATGAACAAGCAAACACAAACCAGAAGCAAAATCAAGCTGATGAAAATGAGTGAAAATGTTTTTAGCAAATGACCTTGTTGCTTATGAGTTATACTGCAGAACATTGAGTTTCAAGATTTACAAGCAGCATCTCTTTTTCAGAATGTTTATTCTAGTAGGCTCATGTTTTCATATTGAAGAACATTAGCATTCAATTTCATTAGTATATTGCAAACCTGCGCATATAAACTTTTATAAAACTGCATAGTTTAGCAAAGTAATAAAGTGTGACTGCTCATTCAAATAAGAACACTTTGGCAGCCTATTTAAGACATTTAATTATTTGAGAATCCATAACCAAACTTTTTTCCCACTAAGTAGAGCCCTTAAAAGAAATTATATACTTCATCTCACACTAAAAATGTAGAAAATAGTTTATTAGACTGTTCATAATATATCTCAATAATTCTGTTTAAAATGTTTTCTACTGTAAACTAATATAGTCAATTTAGTGATAATTTTTAGATGTATCATAATTAACATGCACATAGCTGCAATGGAATTCTTAATTTTCTTCAGAAAGGTTTAAAAAAATCCTCTCCCCTTCTCCCCCTGCCCTGCCACCTCCCAATCCCCCACCCTGCTGTGCTTATTCACTCATCATGTCTGACTCTTTGCAACCAAATGGACTGTAGCTGGCCATGCTACTCTGTCTATGGGGATTCTCCAGGTAAAAATAGGAGAATGGGTTGTCATGCCCTCCTCCAGGGGATCTTCACAACCCAGGGATCCAACCCAGGTCTCCTGCATTGCAAACGGATTTTTTACCATCTGAGCCACCAGGAAGTCATTCCCTGGTGCGTCAGACGGTAAAGAATATAGGAGTGGTCAGTGCCTGCAATACAGGAGACTGGGATTCAATGCCTGGGTCAGGAAGATCCCCTGGGGAAGGGCATGGCAACTCACTCCAGTATTCTTCTATGGATAGAGGAGCTTGGCAGACTACAGTCCGTGGGGTCACAGAGAGTTGGACTCAACTCAGTGATTAGCAGTTTCACTTTCATATATCTATATCTCTATATATATTTATATATATTCAACATATATTTAATGTTAGCAACCTAAAATTTTCTGGTTATCCACACACATTTAAACAAAGTAATATGCTCTGGATGATTATATCTTCTTCCTATTTATTCTCTCAACATTCATTAGACATTAACTGTATGCCAATCAATTCATTAACTCTCAAAGTCTATGATCTATGATTTAGATGTTATTAAAACTTTCACTTTATAAATATGGAAAGTAAACCTGAGAGAGATCAAATTAATCACCTATAATCCTATAGCTAGTCATCATTGGTAGGCATGTAGTTTTCTTCTACAGCCCATATTCCTCAACATTATTCTATGTCCCCTTTCTAGCATACTTCCATGGTATCCATCATACCACACCTAGTGGGCAGGAGAATGACGTAATGGTGTGTGGTCCACGCAATATCCACAATTGTATTGAGAACATATTTTTTTCATAGAAATTAATACTATTATGGAAAATTAAGCTCCTAGGTAAGCTATTTGAGCCACCAGGGAACCCCAGGTGAACTATACAAACTCAGAAGACTTGTATAACTTACTGAGCAGAAGATTCTGAGCAAACATAGGTCAATAACAAGAGTTTTTTTTGATATATTATTTAATGATACAAATAAAGTTACACAAATATGAACTCATAAAACACCTAGTTTGAGGAGATATATAAAATAGGAAAAATAAACAGATTAATTGCTGCTAAGAAATAGTCAAAATATGACTTTATCTCTCACATTTTTATGATAATGAAAAACAATACTTTAAATAAATTAAACCATAGTTATTCTATTAGAACAAAACACATCAGACTATAATAAAACCAGAACAGATTATTGTCAAATAATCAATGTACTTTTTTTTTTATCAATGTACTTTTAAATGATGGTTATCAGATAAAATATGAACATTAATTTATATTCAGTTTTTGAAACTTATATAATCATGAATTAAGAATTACACATTATGCCATACCTGGTTTCCACAATTATGATGACTTTTTCATAGCCAACTGCATTTTTCTTACCTACATTTAAAAAAACAATATAGAATATGGAACACAAACTTTTTATTAACACTTCTTAAAATTTCCAGAAATACTTGACTGCCCAGCAGTAAAGATTGAAAAATAAACAGATTAGATAAGTGGACACATAGAAATATAAATTACTAAATAAAAAGTACATAGTCTTGAGCTATCTAAGAATGACCCAACACTTACACACAATTGTTACTCTAAGGAAATATACACTATATTCATTTCAATCTCATTATCTATAAAATGAGTTATTTCATAATTATTTTGCAGGTTTTTAGTAATACAGAAAGTCATATATACCATTTAGCCCAGTTTCAGGTATTTTAATTTCTCTAGAAATATTTATTTTTATTATTTGTTTGTAAAAACCTATTTGTATGGTTGGAGCACCTTTTTTACTGTGCATGAGGCATAAACCATAGAGATATTCAGTTAACCGCTTCCCTAGTAGCTCAGACAGTAAAGATTCCTCCAGTAATGTGGGAGATCTGGGCTCAATCCCTGGGAAAGGAAATCCCTTCCTTTCATGTTGACCATCTTAAAATCCCATAAGCAAACCCCTTCTTGACCTCTTTATCCCCTCCAATCATCTCCTTATTTTTATTTTCTCCTTATAACTAAGCTCCATAATAATCATATTTACTGTATTGAGCCACATTGACTGTACCATGCAGTTAGTGTAAGTACAACTAAGAATGGAAAAACTCTAATTAATCTATGACCAAAGCTTTCATATCACTTCAAATTTTTATTTTATGTATATTGGAACAACTTTTAGGTTTTATTTTTATGTAGCAGTGATGAAAATTTAAACAGCTATGACAGAGAATGTGAATAAGCAGGCCATGACAACTGCATCAGAATAGATGCCTAGATAGTAATAAGCGTAAAATGCTATTAATTTTAATACATCTTCTGATTTCATGGATTTTAAATATGAAATAGTACATCTTAGAACTGATGAAATATAGCACATGTCTATGCTGTCTCTGCATCCTGTCTTTCTATTCTCTCTCAACTTTTGTCTAATTAGTCTTTCATCTATCCAAGTCCATTTGGAAGTCCTTTTGTCAAATTCTCCAGTGATCATGTGATGATGTCGTTGTTCTATTAGCAGTATTCGACACATGATAATACTTCCTTATTGAAATGTCTTCTGTTGACTTCTGGAATGCAGATTCCCTCCATTTCTCCAATCTTTCTTTATGTCCTTAGTTTTCTTTGGTAATTCCTTTCTCTTCATCCTTAAGTATCACAGCACCAGTGTTCAATTCCTGGACCTCCTCTTATATAGGGTCCTTTTTTTGGTGATCCAAAAATATTCTGGCTTAAAAACTACTAACTCTAGCCAGTAATTTCCACATTTTTATTTTTCATTCAGGTCTCTTCTCCAGCTTCCAGGGTATTCAGTTACACACTGTTTACATGTCTTAATAACATTTCAAAGTTAAAATAATGGTCATTCTTCTAAAATCAACTTCTCCATATATATTCCCATGTCAGGTAAGATCTACTTCATGCTCTGTGTAGCAGAGGCCAAAATACCCTTCCCCTCACACTTGATTTCTCTTAACTAATATGTAAGAAATTCTTATCCTATCTACTTAAGAATATATTGTGTCTGATTACTTTTCAGCACCTTCACCACTACCGCACTGCCTCAAGCTACAGTCGTTTATCAACTTGTTTTAATGCACTAGCCAGCAGTTGGTATCTTTGTCGCCATTCCTGTTCCTATATAAACTTGTATTAATTCAAAATCCAGAGTCTTCTTTTGGACAGGAAGTCATATAATGCTATTCTTTTTTTTAAGTCCTCAACTTTCTATTCCATTCTGATTAAAACACTGGAGTGATTTCCAAGGCCCCTGCAATTTCACCACCACTACACCATACACCACTACACCATGCAATCTGCTTATTTAACTTATATGCAGAGTACATCATGAGAAACGCTGGGCTGGAAGAAGCACAAGCTGAAATCAAGATTGCCGGGAGAAATATCAATAACCACAGATATGCAGATGATACCACCTTATGGCAGAAAGTGAGGAAAAACTAAAGGCCTCTTGATGAAAGTGAAAGAGGAAAGTGAAAAAGCTGGCTTAAAGCTCAACATTCAGAAAACTAAGATCATGGCATCTGGTCCCATCACTTCATGGCAAATAGACGGGGAAACAGTGGAAACAGTATCAGACTTTATTTTTGGGGCTCCAGAATCACTGCAGATGATGCTTGCAGCCATGAAATTAAAAGACGCTTATTCCTTGGAAGGAAAGTTATGACCAACCTAGACAGCATATTAAAAACCAGAGACATTACTTTGCCAACAAAGGTCCGTCTAGTCAAGGCTATGGTTTTTCCAGTAGTCATGTATGGATGTGAGAGTTGGACTATAAAGAAAGCTGAGTGCTGAAGAACTGATGCTTTTGAACTATGATGTTGGAGAAGACCCTTGAGAGTCCCTTGGACTTCAAGGAGATCCAACCAGTCCATCCTAAAGGAGATCAGTCCTGGGTGTTCATTGAAAGGACTGATGTTGAAGCTGAAACTCCAAAACTTTGGCCACCTAATGTGAAGAACTGACTCATTGGAAAAGACCCTAATGCTGGGAGGGATTGGGGGCAGGAGGAGAAGGGGACGACAGAGGATGAGATGGATGGCATCACCGACTCAATGGACATGAGTTTGAGTGAACTCTGGGAGTTAGTGATGGACTGGAGGCCTGGCATGCTGTGATTCATGGGGTCACAACGAGTCAGACAGGACTGAGTGACTGAACTGAACTGAACTGAGCAAGGGAACTGAACTAAACTGAATACCATGCATCCCGCCCACTTGATCCCATTAACCTTATCTTGATATGCTTGTGTATATCTCCTTGATTCTCATTAGTCTTATTAGATAAGATCTGCCCTCTGGTCCACTGAAGCTGTTTCTGCCTGCAACACTCCTGCCCCAGGTATCCATATAGTTATACCTTCTACCTACTCTAAGTCTTTATTGAAGATCCAAATTCTCAGTGAAGAGTTCTCTGACTACACTATTTTGAAATGCAAACTACCACCAAGATGGACTTTTTTTAATGTTTGTAACTTGCATTATTTTTTCTCCATCATCTCAGGAAGGAGGTATGCTATTTATTTCACATGTATTTCTTCTATTGACTATGACTTCTTCTATTCTATGACTTTATTGACAATGCCAAAGCCTTTGACTATGTATATCACAATAAACTGTAGAAAAAGATGGGAATACCAGACCACCTCACCTGTCTCTTGAGAAATCTGTATGCAAGTTAGGGTGAACTCCAGGAGTTGCTGATGGACTGGGATGCCTGGCATGCTGTAGTCCATGGGATCGCAAAGAGTCGGACACGACCGAACTGAACTGAACTTAACTTCTTCTATTAGATTAAAATGGTCCTTTTAATTAATTTCTATCTCTTTTTATTACAGTATCTTATCACCATTGAATTCGTGTGGGCCTTAGGAAGCATCACTATGAACAAAGCCAGTGGAGGTGATGGAATTCCAGTTGAGGTATTTCAAATCCTGAAAGATAATGCTGCCAAGGTGCTGCACTCAATATCCCAACAACTTTGGAAAACTCAGAAGTAGCCACAGGACTGGAAAAAGTTGTTTTCATTCCTATCCCAAAGAAAGGCAATACCAGAGAATGTTCAAACTACCGCACAATTGCACTCATCTCACCTACTAGCAAAGTAATGATCAAAATTCTCCAAGCTAGGCTTCAACAGTATGTAAATTGATAAACTTCCAGATGTTCAAGTTGGATTTAGTAAAAGCAGATGAATGAGACATCAAATTGCCAACATACGTTGGATCATAGAAAAAGCAAGAGAATTCCAGAAAAACACCTACTTCTGCTTCATTAACTACACAAAAACCTTTGCCTGTGTGGATCACAACAAACTGTGGAAAATTCTTCAAGAGATGTGAATACCAGACCACCTTATCTGCCTCATGAGAAATGTGTATGCAGATAAAGAAGCAATGGTTAGAATCAGATATGGAGCAATGGACTGATTCCAAATTGGGAAAAGAGTATGTCAAGGCTGTATATTGTCACTGTGCTCATTTAACTTATATGCAGTGAACATCGTGTGAAATGCAAGGATTGATGAAGCACAAGCTTGAATTAGATTGCTGGGAGAAATATCAATAACCTCAGGTATGCGATTAGATCTGATGGATAGAGTGCCTGATGAATGATGGATTGAAGTTTGTGACATTGTACAGGAGGCGGTGATCAAAACCAACCCTGAGAAAAAGAAATGCAAAAATAAGGCAAAATTGTGTCTGGGGAGGCCTTACAAATGGCTGAGAAAAGAAAAGAAGCAAAAGGCAAAGGAATAAAGGAAAGGTATATCCCTCTGAATGAAGAGTTCTAAAGAATAGTAAGGATAGATTAGAAAGCCTTCCTAAGTAATCAGTGCAAAGAAAAAGAAGGAACAAAGTCAAATGGGAAAGATGAAAGATCACTTCAAGAAAATTAGAGATATCAAGAGGATATTTCATCAAAGATGGGCACAATACAGGACAGAAATTTTATGGACTTAGCAGAAGCATTCAGTATCATGGTAATCCAATTCTATGCCCTGACCAGTAATGCTGAAGAAGGTGAGGTTGAATGGGTCTATGAACACATACAAGACCTTCTAGAACTAATACCCCAAAAAGATGTTCTTTTCATCATTGGGGACTAGAATGCAAAAGTAGGAATTCAAGAAACATCTGGAGGAACAGGCAAATTTAGCCTTGGAGTACAGAATGAAGCAGTTCAGTTCAGCTCAGTTCAGTCGCTCAGTCGTGTCCGACTCTTTGCAACCCCATGAATCACAGCACACCAGGCCTCCCTGTCCATCACCATCTCCCAGAGTTCACTCAAACTCACATCCATAGAGTAAGTGATGCCATTCAGCCATCTTATCCTCTGTCGTCCTCTTCTCCTCCTGCCCCCAATCCCTCCCAGCATCAGAGTCTTTTCCAATGAGTCAACTCTTCGCATGAGGTGGCCAAAATATGGGAGTTTCAGCTTTAGCATCATTCCTTCCAAAGACACCCAGGGCTATCTCCTTTAGAATGGATCTCCTTGCAGTCCAAGGGACTCTCAAGAATCTTCTCCAACACCACGGTTCAAAAGCATCAATTCTTCGGTGCTAGCTTTCTTCACAGTCCAACTCTTGCATCCATACATGACTGCTGGAAAAACAATAGCCTTGACTAGACGGACCTTTGTTGGCAAAGTAATGTCTCTGCTTTTGAATATGCTATCTAGGTTGGTCATAACTTTTCTTCCAAGGAGTAAGTGTCTTTTAATTTCATGGCTGCAGTCACCATCTGCAGTGATTTTGGAGCCCCCCAAAATAAAGTCTGACACTGTTTCCACGGTTTCCCCAACTATTCCCCATGAAGTGATTGCACCAGATGCCATGATCTCAGTTTTCTGAATGTTGAACTTTAAGCCAACTTTTTCACTCTCCTCTTTCACTTTCATCAAGAGGCTTTTTAGTTCCTCTTCACTTTCTGCCATAAGGGTGGTGTCATCTGCATATCTGAGGTTATTGATATTTCTCCTGGCAATCTTGATTCCAGCTTGTGTTTCTTCCAGCCCAGCATTTCTCATAATGTACTCTGCATAGAAGTTAAATAAGCAGGGTGACAATATATAGCCTTGACATACTCCTTTACCTATTTGGAACCAGTCTGTTGTTCCATGTCCAGTTCTAACTGTTGCTTCCTGACCTGCATATAGGTTTCTCAAGAGGCAGGTCAGGTGGTCTGCTATTCCCATCCCTTTCAGAATTTTCCACAGTTTATTGTGATCCACACAGTCAAAGGCTTTGGCATAGTCAATAAAGCAGAAATAGATGTTTTTCTGGAACTCTCTTGCTTTTTTGATGATCCAGCAGATGTTGGCAATTTGATCTCTAGTTCCTCTGTCTTTTCTAAAACACAGCTTGAATATCTGGAAGTTCACAGTTCACATATTGCTGAAGCCTGGCTTGGAGAATTTTGAGCATTACTTTACTAGCATGTGAGATGAGTGCAATTGTGTGGTAGTTTGAGCATTCTTTGGCATTGCCTTTCTTTGGGATTGGAATGAAAACTGACCTTCTCCAGTCCTATGGCCACTGCTGAGTTTTCCAAATGTGCTGGCATATTGAGTGCAACACTTTCGCAGCATCATCTTTCAGGATTTGAAATAGCTCAACTGGAATTCCATCACTTCGACTAGTTTTGTTTATAGGGATGCTTCCTAAGGCCCACTTGACTTCACATTCCAGGATGTCTGGCTCTAGGTGAGTGATCATACCATCGTGGTTATCTGGGTCATGAAGATCTTTTTTGTACAGTTCTTCTGTGTATTTTTGCTACTTCTTCTTAATATCTTCTGCTTCTGTTAGGTCCATACCATTTCTGTCTTTTATTGAGCCCATCTTTGCATGAAATGTTCCCTTGGTATCTCTAATTTTCTTGAAGAGATCTCTAGGCTTTCCCACTCTGTTGTTTTCTTCTATTTCTTTGCATTGATCGCTGAGGAAAGCTTTCTTATCTCTTCTTGCTATTCTTTTGAACTCTGCATTCAGATGTTTATATCTTTCCTTTTCTCCTTTGCAAAATGAAAGGAGAATGGATGAATGAAGTAGGGCAAAGGCTAATAGAATTTTGCCAAGAGAATGCACTGGTCATGGGGCCTTAGGAAACATCACTATGAACAAATTTAATGGAGGTGATGGAATTCTAGTTGAGCTATTTCAAATCCTAAAAAATGATGCTGTGAAAGTGCTGCACTCAATATATCAGCAAATTTGCAAAACTCAACAATGGTCACAGGACTGGAAAAAGTCAGTTTTCATTCCAATCCCAAAGAAAGGCAATACCGGGGAATGTTCAAACTACCGCACAATCGCACTCATCTTACTTGCTAGTAAAGTAATGCTTAAATTTGGAGAATTTTAGTATTGTTGAAGCTAGGCTTCAACAGTACATGAACTGGGAGCTTCCAGATATTCAGGCTGCATTTAGAAAAGGCAGAGGAACCAGAAATCAAATTCCCAACATCAGCTGGGTCATCAAAAAAGCAAGAGAGTTCCAGCGAAACATCTTCTTCTGCTTTATTGACTATGCCAAAGCCTTTGACTGTGTGAACCACAACAAAGTGTGGAAAATTCTTCAAGAGATGGGAATACCAGACCACCTCACCTGCCTCCTTAGAAATTTGTATGCATGTCCAGAAGCAACAGTTAGAACTGGACATGGAACAATGGACTGGTTCCAAATTGGGAAATGAGTATGTCAAGGCTGTATATTGTCACCCTGTTTATTTAACTTATATGCAGAATACATCATTTGAAATGTAGGGCTGGATGGAGCCCAAGCTGAAATCAAAACTGGCAAGAGAACAAAGGTGACACATTAGAAAAGACTCTGATGCTGGGAAATATTGAAAACAGGAGTAGAAGGGGACGACAAAGAATGAGTTGGTTGGATGGCATCACTGATTCAATGGACATAAGTTTGAGCAAGCTCTGGGAGATATTGAAGCACAGGCAACTTCGGCGTGCTTCAGTCCATCTGTTGGAAAAGAGTCGGACATGACTGAGCGATGGACTACAACAACAGCAATCCTATCACCAAGAATAGTAGTTGAAATATCGTAGAAACTCAATAGATATTCTTTAAAAATGAATGAAGTGTTTTAGTATAAGCTTAGAAATCTTAGAAAAAGGTAACTTTACTATTTAAAAACAATAAAGTTCTGTGATCCCAGTAAAAAGAAAATGGATAGTAAGCAGAAACTCTTTTATTACTCTGGAAATATATATTTAACCTAAAGTTTATATTTAAACTAATTGGAGCTGGAAAGTGAAGTGGAATTGAATCTCAGAGTTGGATTAATAAACTGTATCATTTTGGACACTTCACCTAGTCTCTGTAAGCCTCCATTAGTATTTCATAAGACCAAGAATTCTTTCTCTTAAGAATAAACTTTGTATTTCTTTTACATTATTTGTACAATCAGTTTCTTGGAGGGACAGTACAAAAGAGATGATAATCAAGTTTGATCAAAGATGTTCAAACATTATTTACATTGGGTTAGAAAAGTAGTCTTTAAAATGTTTGGTTTCTACCCTGCCATTTTTATTTTTATTTTTTTTTCATTGCTGGCTACAGAAAATAATTCAACATTCCTGGTAGATTGTAATGGCAGTAAAAATAAATATAATTTTCTACAAATGGGTATTTTTAGTTTTAACCATGATATTACACATGGTGAAGTGAAAGTCATTCAGTCTTGTCTGACTCTTTGCAACTCCAAGGACTATAGAGTTTATCAAATTCTCCAGGCCAGAATATTGGAGTGAATAGCCTTTCCCTTCTCCAGGGGATCTTCCCAACCCAGGGATCAAATCCAGGTCCCCCACATTGCAGGTAAATTCTTTGCCAACTGAGCCACAAGGGAAGGCCTTACACATGGTAGAGAAAAACAATTCAGATAATTTTAAAAGATATGAGAACAACATGTTACTACTCAGACAGGAGAGGGTCTAAATTAAAAATCTTAGTGAAAACTGACCATTTTCTAAGAGATTTACTTTTGTTCACTCCAAACAGAAAATTTAAATGATATTAGTAAGCACAATGGTTGGCAGGCTAGGACTAGCCAGGGAAATGGAGTTGTATGACAGTTGTCCCATGCCCACTTGCTAAGTCATATATGGTTCTTTGCAACTCTTTGGACTGTAGCATACCCGGCTCCTCAGTCCATGGGATTTCCCAGATAAGAATACTGGAGTGGGTTGCCATTTCTTTCTCCATGGGATCTTCCCAACCCAGGGATTGAACTGAAATCTCCCAGATTGTCAGGTGAGTTTTTCTTACCACCGAGCCACTTGGAAAAACCAAACTAGATCTTATTCTCTATCATGTCATCAACCTCATGGCCATCTATTTTTTTTTCACATCTAGTTCACTTCCTAGAAATGAATATGACTTAAAAGTAAAACATAAAGTGCTTCTAACATATATTCTTCTGTTCGTAACACCTACAAAACAAAAGATCTAAAAAATATTTGACATTAAAACAGTATCTTAATCATGGATTACAATACCTTTGTTGTAATCATTTATTATTTCTATAAAATGCTATATTTCATCAAAAGCATGTTATTGATTAAAAAAAAAAGACCCTACCAATTTTCTTTCTTTAATCTTCTTTCCATTTACTTGCTCTCTTTTGAGGTAGTTCTAACTTCAGCTATATTTTCCTATCACCATTTTGGAGCAAAATTCCACACTGAATTATTCATTTTCTCTAGAACATCACTGAATATGTCTTGTTAAACTCAGAATGACCTTCATGTTGACGGAGCTGGTGGCTAATTTCCAATCCTCTTACATGATCAATTGATATTTTTAATTTATTAGATCATTTCCTCCTTTTCAAAAAAATTTTTTTTTCACTTGGGTTCCAGGACACTCAACTCTTCTGATATGTAAACAAAATTTTTTCATGGATTGGCTTTTGATCTGGTAATTTCTCAATTTACATCTGACTAAAATTTATGCTTTCCATCTGAATAAGTACAAAGGCCAAAATCCTTACACTGGTTTATAATATGGTATTCCATTATCTTTCTTACCTCTGTCTGTCTAATTTCTCTTTTTCACTTGTTATACACTCATCACCTATCTCCACCCCCCACCCCCCAGTATCTTTGTGACTAAATTCTCTACCATCTTAAGGTTTTCTGTCAAATTTTACATTCAGAGTGAGGTCTCCCACTGACTAACCTACCTGAAAATAAATCTGTAAGCACTGCCCTAATATCTAATCTCTATCCCCATTGACTGCTTCATTTTTATCAGTACTTTTATTACATTAACACACATTTTGCTTTTTATTTTGGTTTTCTTTATTGAATGTTTTCCATTCTAGAATGTGAACTTATTGAGGATGGGCATTTTTTTGGTACATTTCATCCTCTGTGGTTAAACCATGCCTCACATGCAGGTGGAATTTAATAAGTATTTGTTTGGAGAATAAAATTGGGGTAATATGATATAATTTATGCATTTTCACAGAAAAAAATACATATGCAAGCATATAAAGAAATATTAAAAAATAAAAAACAATGTCTAAGTAGAATATTCTATAATGTCAACGTATTTAAAAATCAAATCTATTTATCTAAGTAAAATATGTCATAATAGTTTAATAATTATAAATTATATAATAATAACTATATAAGAAATAGATTAATTTGAAAAGTTTTGAGAGATCTTTTTCTTTTTTTCCCTAAACTTTAAACTTTTTATTTTGTATTGGGATACAGCCAATTAAAAATTTTGTGTTCATTTCAGATTTTGAGGATATGAAGAAATCATTACTATCTAATGTTTTAAAAGGTTATGGAGTTTTAAAGTTTTAAAAGGGCTATATATAAAATAATTTTAGAATACTTTTGATATTTTAAGACTTGCTTTTCAGTACCCATCAGGATATTCTCCATGTTCTACACTCCTGGTAGAGGTAAGTAAATTTTTTTTTTTTCACCTGTTATGAAAGTTTGAAAAAATCATCATAAATTTAACTAATAATAGACTCTCTATTTTTATAGATATTAAAGTATTGCATAAAACATCTTCAAAATGCAGTTTTTTATTACATATTAGATGTGAAATATAATTTTTTGGTTTACTTTTCAAATAGAAAGCACTAAAATTTTTAATTTAAAATGATCAATAAGTAATAGGACTATTACCCACCACTTTCACTTCTTAAACTGACACTCAGAATTTTTTTATTATTTGTAATAAGTATGAGAACAAAAAAGAGGATTAAACATTGATTCCCAATAAATTGAAAGGGTTAATGTTTTCTTTAGCAAAGAAACTTGTGGAGAAAGTTTCAAGATAGACTGGTATATTTTAAAATGGTAATTGATGTCTCAAAAACATAGTGTTATAGGTTTAAAAATGAAGCCTTGTAGATGAAAAAAAAAGAAAAAAAGACAAAATAGCTCCTTGAGAGGAGCTGATAATATTATCTTTCAAATAGCTGAATAAGTAATGCACATTTTTAAATGAAAGTTGATGATGTAGTGACAATATAGTTTCTACTAAAATGAACTATTTACTTACTCTATATAAGATAGAATTTGATTCATTGAAAAACATTTGAGACTTCAGAATGAAAGACTGTGGTAGCTGCAAGATTATTATCCACATACAAATGAATAATTTAAGAAGAAAACACCTGCACAAGAGCTCTACTTTCATTTTTTGGTACTGTTATATTTTGGTAAATATGATCTTGACTTCAAATTATTTGGATGATCAAATCATAGTTCTAAGGGTGACTTAATAAATGGATTCTTATAGTGAGGCCTAGTTAATAGGTGAGTATTATGGCATGACTTTTCCTTGATAACCAGGAACTCTATAATGGCTTATCATCTAACTTCTTAACTTCTCCCTGGTGGCTCAGATGGTAAAGCATCTGCCAGCAATGCAGGAGACCTGGGTTTCGATCCCTGGTTCAGGAAGATCCCCTGGAGAAGGAAATGGCAACCCACTCCAGTACTCTTGCCTGGAAAATTCCATGGGCGGCGGAGCCTGGTAGGCTACAGTCCAAGGGGTTGCAAAGAGTTGGACACAACTGAGCGACTTCACTTTCTTTCTTTCTTAGGCAAAATGATAAACCATTATAGAGTTCCTGGTTATCAAGGAAAAGAATTTTTTGGGACAAAAAAAGTGACTTGGTAGATTTTCAGAAGGCTAAAGGGATGTATATATTTTATAGAAGGTGACGGTCTTGATTTGAATCCCAGCTTTGCCAATCCACATTTGCGTGATCTTGGATAAATCATTTATTATGTCTCAGTGTCAGGGTTTTCATATGAATAACAAGGATAACAAGCCCAACTCAAAGTATCTTGAGAAAATGCATGTGAAAACTCAATGTAAAAAGCACAGTGTTTATAGTAATATGCAGTAGTATCATAAAGAAAGGTACTTAGAAATATTTGTGATCATTGAGTAAATTATTCATGAAGTAAAGATGTAAGTAAAGATCTTATATGTGCTCCTTGTGCCCTTGGTTTACATGTGATAGATATCATTGAGAAGTTAACAGCTATTTTTAGAGATTAGGAGAGGTATGATTGGTTTTTCAGGTTTGGAGTACCGAGGCTATTTTCTAAATGATGTCAAGAACTCAGATGAAAGAAAGGATAGTTTGTTTTTTTTTTTTATAAAAAAATAAAAAAGAATAGTTTCCTGTTGTTGTTTTTTTTCCTCCTAATTTGGGACATTTTAAGGATTCTACAAATTTCAGTTGCTTCTTCAACTAGTGCCAGTCAACCATTTCAAGTGAATTTTTCACTCAGACTAGTTGATTTTCTGGCCCATTAAGACAGCTGATTCAATTCAACTGAGTTTATATAGCTTAATCCCCCGTGCATGTTGATTGTCCTACCAAGTGGCAGCAGGCCACAGTTACAGGTAATCTTTCATGTAATTCTCTTATCTCCATTTGATATTTCTTTAGGTTTTAATATGGAGTTGAGAGTGAGATTGCTTTGGGGCCTGAAGTCCTTGGAATTGCATCATTGATTCCAATGCTGAAAAGGATAGCTAGAAAGCCAGCAAACTTAATTCTTTTCTTTTCATGAAAGCATATCTCTGTTAATAGAGAGCTGGCTTGAGTTCCATTGTTAGGCTCCGCTTCAAGTTAAGACATAAAGTTGCACCACTTGCCTTTGAAGTGCTTTGGATTTTGGAAAATTTATGTTTTTTAACTTTACTGACTTTAAGAAGATGATAAAGAATTTTAGGTCAATTGACATATATGGAATGGATACATCTGTTTAGTGATTTATTGATTTCAATAAATATGTCCAGAAAAATCTGATAAGGGCAAAACTGTTTACAGGATTATCAGTTACCTTTGTATAGTGTTATAGATTATAATAAAGAGTTTGGATTTTACACTAAGTACAACAGGAAATCAACAGCAAGAGGATGACATTGTCTTGGTTACATTTTTAAAAGATTTCTCTGGCTACTTTGTGGAGAATGGGTTCCAAAGAAACATGAATGGAAATAGGAGATTATTTAAGATGCTCTTGCACTAATATAAATGAAAGATTAGGGTGAGGTTGAGAGCAGTGGAGAAGGTGGAAATGTTTATATTCTACACATACTTTGTGAGTGGGAGCTGAAATGTGATGTGAGCAGATTGGTTGTAGAGTTCAGTTCAGTTGCTCAGTCATATCCGACTCTTTGCAACCCCATGAACCAGGCCTCCCTGTCCATCACCAAGTCCTGGAGTCTAACCAAACCCATGTCCATTAAGTCGGTGAAGCCATCCAACCATCTCATCCTTTGTTGTCCCCTTCTCCTCCTGCTCTCAATCTTCCCCAGCATCAGTGTCTTTTCCAGTGAGTTAGCTCTTCACATCAGGTGGACAAAATATTGGAGTTTCAGCTTCAACATCAGTCCTTCCACTGAACACCCAGGCCTGATCTCCTTTAGGATGGACTAGTTGGATCTCCTTGCAGTCCAAGGGACTCTCAAGAGTCTTCTCCAGCACCACAGTTCAAAAGCATCAATTCTTCAGCGCTCAGCTTTCTTGTTAGTACAATTCTCACATCCATACATGACTACTGGAAAAACCATAGCCTTGACTAGATGGACCTTTGTTGACAAAATTAATGTCTCTGCTTTTTACTATGTTGTCTAGGTTGGTCATAACTTTCCTTCCAAGGAGTAGAGGGTAAAGAGCAAAGAATTATAGTTGAGTTGTAGGCTCTTCAAGATGAAGAGTAAGAGATGGAAAAAATTGTACAACCAAAGTAGAAGTTTGTGTGTATATTTGTGCTCAGTTGTATCCAACTCTTTATGACTCCATGGATTGTAACCTGTCTGGTTCTTTTGTCCATGGGATTTTCCAGTCAAGAATACTGGAGTGGGTTCCCATTTCCTACTCTAGGGGATTTTCCCTATCCAGGGATCAAACCCATGTCTCTTTTATTTCCTGAATTTGCAGGCGAA
Organism: Bubalus kerabau; assembly: GCF_029407905.1. NCBI lineage: Eukaryota > Metazoa > Chordata > Mammalia > Artiodactyla > Bovidae > Bubalus > Bubalus kerabau. Next base: position 65,291,602 of record NC_073629.1, on the reverse strand, counting down.
TTCTTTACCGCTAGCACCACCTGGGAATCCCAAAGCAGTTTTGAGAATAAATTAATTAAATGTTCTCTTTAGAATAAGATATTTGTGATGACTGAGTGGAAATGTTAGGTGATTGGTTCAATATATGAATTTGGATTTCAAAGAAGGGTTTAGGCTTCTGATAGGAATTTGCAAGGTGGATATTTTAAGCCATGAGGTTGATTAAAATTGCAGAGAAAAAGAACAAATATAAAATGGAAGCAAGCCAAGGATATGGTCCAGAAATTCTTCAGCATTTAAGGTTTGGGCAGATGAGATTAAAGGATATTAAGAAGATACTGGAGAGATAGTAAATTTTGTTGTTATGGAGAACAAGAAGAGAAAATACCAATATAAAAAGAGAAAGTAGCTCAAATGTGGTTAAGAAATTCTTAAGGAATGGGAAGAGAGAGGATTCTGGACTTGTCAGTTTAAGTTCTTTGAGAATTTTCTAATGTCAATGAAATCTAAGCCACCAGGGAAGCCCAAAGCGGCAATAGCAAACTTTTACTGAAATGTGATGAAGATAGAATATGAGGTAAGGAAGTAGAGACTGAAGGAGCAAACCATTTTTGTTAATTCTGATGGACTTAATGACAACCATAGGGGCAATAAGATATATGAAAAATAAAATAAAATTCTTTAGAATATATTGAAATAAGATATCAAGATAATATTTGAGTGATTTTTATGAAGGGGATTATAATTTGTTTATAATTATTTACTCCATTCTTAGTATTTGGTAGACATTTTGCTATGTATGTGGTTATTAGCATCTGAACTCTACTTGGGGCAAGGGAGAAAAAGGAAAAACTCTGGGTAGAGTTATATGTGAGACAAGAAACGTGTCAAAGGAGTAGTGAAGTTTTAAACTATGAGGTGTATAGTATAAAATCTTTGTCTCTCACAATAACAATTAGTAAACTTTAATTTTCTCAATAATGTGGTAAAGAATGAATTTTCTTTTGGTGATATGAGAGCCTTTGGACTTACTTACCTTCAGGTTTATTGCTTGCCTTTCTTTTTCTCTTCATGACCTCAGATCTGATCTCTGCAGGCTCCTTTCACAGTCTTCTTTATTAACTAGCTTCTGCTATCTTTTGCAAATGGGAAGCACCAACAGGGACAGGGGAAAAGTGGAAGGATATGCTGTGTACCACTGTCCAACCACCTTCTTCTGGGGGTATGTCCAGCAGTGGCTGAATCTCCTCCATGGGTTTGGCTCTGACCATGTAGATCTCCCTTGGTTCTGAATTGTTTCCTTATCTCTTTGTCCTTCTAGCCTAAGAACGGTTGTATCTACTCTCCTCAAGTTCATAATTTTGTCATCAGCTCTGTAACAAATTCATTGTATTAATTCCATCTGTTTGGAGTAGTTAAAATTGGCTTCTTTTTGTTAATGGATCCTGACTGATAAAGAGAATATAAATAAATAAATTTAAAATATATATATATATACACTATATACACACACATGATATAATATGATATAGCTATACTTACAGCTGACAATATTAATAACACAGGACATTTCATTGTCATTCTTAATTAAGAATTGTTTTAATATAATTTCTACATAACTATAGATTATCAAATATACTTAAATCAGAACTTACAATCTTCTTTTTGTCTTCTCACTAATTTTTAATACAATTCTTTCTTTCAAAGATGAAATTTTAATGTTACTTACGATGTTTTAATGGTAACACACTTACTAGATATGTCCCCTAGTGTTTCCCTTCATTATCTGAACTAGAGCTTCTTTGTTGTTGTTGTTGTTGTTTTCTTTCTCCTCCACATAGTTCTTTCTCTCTGAACTTGCAAAACTTTATACCTTGATAATCTTTATTTCCTAGTAACTGTTCCTCTTTTCTGGTTCACATTTATCTGGGCATTACAACAACTAATGTTTACTACATATTTATGGCTAAATCAACCTTGCCTCTCTCTTCAGATTAGCACTGGAATATATTTTCAAATTTCTACACCTCAAGCATTTGCCCTTAGCTTGAGAAGCTTTGATGAGAGAATTTTAAAAAGAAATATAACCATTTATTGTTTGCAAACTTTAAGAATTTTTTAACTGGGCCTGTTGACCAAATGTTAGAGTGTTTATTTCATATAAATAGGGTAGTGAATAATCCCTCCTAGTGTAGAACTATAATTTATTAATAGAAACAACAGAAAATAAATTCCATATTGATAATAAAACTGTACAAAGATAGAGTGAACCATCAGTAGACAAAGGTAGTGAGTTTTGCAGATCTTCAGGATGGGGCAAGATCAGTAGGATGAATGCTTGGGATGATGAGAATTAACTCTCAGGGAAAAGACAATATAAAATTATTATTGAAATCATAGATTTGGTAGAGAGGGGAGTAGGAGAGAGAGATCTATTATTAAATCCAAGATAAGATACTTAGTAACCATGTGGCCAAGAGCAAGATACTTGACATCTATAAATCTTAAATTCTTCTACTGAAAAATGAGATTAATTACATTGGTGGGTATTGTGAGGATTAAACAAAATTCAGTAGGAGACTGTAAAATAACTGTCATAGTCACTAACCCTTCAGTTCAGTTCAGTTCAGTCGCTCAGTCATGTCTGACTCTTTGCAACCCCATGAATCGCAGCACGCCAGGCCTCCCTGTCCATCACCAACTCCCGGAGTTCACTCAGACACACGTCCATTGAGTCAGTGATGCCATCCAGCCATCTCATCCTCTGTCGTCCCCTTCTCCTCCTGCCCCCAATCCCTCCCAGCATCAGAGTTTTTTCCAATGAGTCAACTCTTCGCATGAGGTGGCCAAAGTACTGGAGTTTCAGCTTTAGCATCATTCCTTCCAAAGAAATCCCAGGGCTGATCTCCTTCAGAATGGACTGGTTGGATCTCCTAGACAGCTCTAAAAAAACAGTAGCTGCCATTATTATTAGTGGGCCAAACTGGTTGATCTTATAGGCCTTCCTACTATAAGGGTCTGTAATTGTAGACTTTTACTAAAACAGAAACTTCCTTGAGACTCAAAATTATATTTTAGGACATGTCAAAAATAAATGCAAATAATTATTTAACCATCAGAAATAGTATTACAACGGACATTAATGTCTCTCTGTAATTTCAATACAGATGCAACTCTATATCTGTATGTGTATCCAGATTTAGGTCTATTTAAGTGGAGCATAAATATCCTTTAACAGTTTACAAATTAATATGTGAAATTAAGGAGGAAGAAAAAATCTTTTTCATGAAGTTATACATTGGATTTATTAAATAAACATTACAAATTTGAGTTTATAGGTGAAATCCACTTTTGTATAGAATAGTATCAAAAGGTAGACCATAAAAATTGGTGAAGATAAGACTAATTTACTTGTCTTAAGGTAACTAAGAACTTAAACTCTGTGTTATTGATCCTCTTAACCATATTAGAAATGCATATCATCTTCATTTTTACAGATGAAGAAACAGGCTTAAGAAGGTTTAACAAGTTCCCAATGTCAAGTTCCCAAAGCTTTAATAAATAAACACATTCAGATAAATTGAGGTTTTTGGCTTTTAATGTCTAGATTTGTTCTTAATTCCTTCATAGTTGTACACAAAAGAGTTGTTCAAAATTGGTAGAGTCTACATATTTATAAATAAAAGGTCAATTCAAGGAGATGAAAATTCAAGATTTTTTAATTGTTTTTCAATTTAAAAGTTGGTCTTATTTCTGAATTTTAGATTACATTTTCTAGTTAACTGCATTAGAGTTTAAAGTAAACAAAAGATGGAATGCCTGACAGTGATTTCTTGATTTCTTCCACTGGACATTTTCCCCAACATTGCTCTCTACCCCTGTCAACTTACCTTCAACAAACATGAAGCCCTATTCATATTCTCTCATACATGTTCTGGGCTGGCTATAGGATAAAGATGCTTGAAAAGTACAGGGATTCCAAACCAAATACAAATATCCCCATGAAAGTGAAAGTTGCTCAGTCATGTCTCTTTGCAACTCCTGCCCTCCCTTCCCCATAGAGTCCATGGAATTCTCCAGGCCAGAATACTGGAGTGGGTAGACTGTCACTTCACCAGGGGACTTTCATGACCCAGAAATCGAACCCAGGACTCCCACATTGCAGGCAATTCCTTACCAGCTGAGCCACAGGGGAAGAGGCAGATTCTTTACCAGCTGAGCCACAAAAGAAGAGGTGGATTCTTTAACAACTGAGCTATCATGGATTTTATATCAGAATATAGCTGAATATAGTTCATAATCTGACTGTGGCTCAGCTCACAAGCTCCTTATAACCAAATTCAGACTGAAAGTGAAGAAAGTGGGGAAAACCACTAGACCATTCAGGTATAACCTAAATCAATCCATTATGATTATACAGTGGAACTGAGAAATAGATTTAAAGGATTAGATCCGATAGACAGAGTGCCTGATGAACTATGGACAGAGGTTCATGGCATTGTACAGGAGACAGGGATCAAGACCATCCTTGAGAAAAGGAAATGCAAGAAAGCAAAATGCCTGTCTGAGGAGGCCTTACAAATAGCTGTGAAAAGAAGAGAAGTGAAAAGCAAAGGAGGAAAGGAAAGATATAGGCATCTGAATACAGAGTTCCAAAGAATAGCAAGGAAAGATGAGAAAGCCTTCCTCAGCAATCAATGCAAAGAAATAGAGGAAAACAATAGAATGGGAAAGACTAGAGACCTCTTCAAGAAAATTAGAGATATCAAGGGAACATTTCCTGCAAAGATGGGCTCGATAAAGGACAGAAATGGTATGGGCCTAACAGAAGCAAAAGATATTAAGAAGAGGTGGCAAGAATACACAGAAGAACTGTACAGACAATATCTTCATGACCCACATAATCACGATGGTGTGATCACTCACCTAGAGCCAGACATCCTGGAATGTGAAGTCAAGTGGACCTTAGGAAGCATCACTATAAACAAAACTAAGCGGAAGTGATGGAATTCCAGTTGAGCTATTTCAAATCCTAGAAGATGATGCTGTGAAAGTGCTGCACTCAATATGCCAGCAAATTTGGAAAACTCAGCAGTGGCCACAAGACTGGAAAAGGTCAGTTTTCATTCCAATCCCAAAGAAAGGCAATGCCAAGGAATGCTCAAACTACCGCACAATTGTACTCATCTCCCACACTAGTAAAATAATACTCAAAATTCTCCAAGCCAGGCTTCAGCAATACATGAACTGTGAACTTCCAGATGTTCAAGCTGGTTTCAGAAAAGGCAGAGGAAGCTGAGATCAAATTGCCAAAATCTACTGGATCATCAAAAAAGCAAGAGAGTTCCAGAAAAACATCTATTTCTGCTTTAATGACTATGCCAAGCCTTTGACTGTGTGGATCACAGTAAACTTTGGAAAACTGTGAAGGTGATGGGAATACCAGACCACCTGACCTGCCTCTTGAGACACTGTATTCAGGTCAGGAAACAATAGTTAGAACTGGACTTGGAACAACAGACTGGTTCCAAATTGGGAAAGCAGTATGTCAAGGCTTTATATTGTCAACCAGCTTATTTAACTTATATGCATAGTACATCATGAGAAACACTGGGCTGGATGAAGCACAAGCTGGAATCAAGATTGCCAGGAGAAATACCAATAACCTCAAATATGCAGTTGACACCACCCTTATGGCAGAAAGTGAAGAACTAAAGAGTCTTTTGATGAAAGTGAAAGAGGAGAGTGAAAATATTGGCTTAAAGCTCAACATTGAGAAAACTAAGATCATGGCATGTGGTCCCATCACTTCATGGCAAATAGATGAGGAAACAGTGGAAACAGTGGCTGACTTTATTTTTCTGGGCTCCAAAATCACTGCAGAAGGTGATTTCAGCCTTGAAATTAAAAGACGCTTACTCCTTGGAAGAAAAGTTATGACCAATCTAGACAGCATATTAAAGAGGAGAGACATTAATTTGTCAACAAAGGTCCATTTAGTCAAGGCTATGGTTTTTCCAGCAGTCATGTATGGATGTGAGAGTTGGACTATAAAGAAAGCTGAGTGCTGAATAATTGATGCTTTTGAACTGTGGTGTTGGAGAAGACTCTTGAGAGTCCCTTGGACTGCAAGGACATCCAACCAGTTCATCCTAAAGGATATCAGTCCTGGGTGTTCGTTGGAAGGACTGAGGTTGAAGCTGAGGCTCCAATACTTTGGACACATGATGTGAAGAGCTGACTCATTTGAAAAGACCCTGATGCTGGTAAAGATTGAGGGCAGAAGGAGAAGGGGATGACAGAGGATGAGATGGTTGGATGGCATCACCGACTCAATGGGCATGAGTAGGGTAGACTCCGGGAGTTGGTGATGGACAGGGAGGCCTGGCATGCTGCGGTTCATGGGATCACAAAGAGTCAAACAAGACTGAGTGACTGAACTGTACTGAAACTGAAATAGTTGATTAATGATGTTGTGATAGTTTCAGGTGCTCAGCAAACAACTCAGTCATAAATATACATTCTATTCTCCCCCAAACTCCCCTCCCATCCAGGCTGCCACATACCACTGAGCAGAGTTCCTTGTGCTATACAATAGGTCCTTTTTTTTACCCATTTAAATATAGTAGTGTGTACATGTCTGTATTTCAGGATAGTATCAGAGTTACAGAAATGCAGCCAAGATAATACAAAGAATCTCCAGGTGTCTTTCACCCAGTTTCTATTGTTACTAATATCTTATGCTCATATGGTACAGTTCTCATAGCTAACAGCTCAACAGTAAAAAATAGTATTAGCTGAATTCCATATCTTACTCAGATTTATTCAGTTTTTATCTAACATCCTTGCTCTGTTCCAGAGTCCCTTCCAGGACATCATATAACATTTAATTGTCATATTGTCTTACACCCTTCTGGATTGTAATTGTCTATTATCATACTTTCTTTGTATTTCATGACCTGGATAGCTTTGAGGAATATTGGTCAAGTGTACTGTAGAAGGAGTAGAAAGTTCCTCCACTGGGGTTTATCTGATGCTTTTTTCATGGTCATACTAGGTTGTGGTTTTTGAGGAGAAAGGCCACAGAGGTAAAAATACCAGTTTGATCTCATCACATTGAGTTCATGGTGTCAGTATTACTTATCATAGTGATTTTAACCATGATCACCTGTCTGAGGTACTATTTACAAAGTTTCTCCACTACAAAATATATTTTTTTCACCCTTTCCACTCTGCTCTTGAGAAGGAAGTCACTGTAAGCAGCCCACTCTTAAAGGATTCTTCTGAATAGAAGATTTATCCATTCTCTTTGATACCTTTGACTTTTAATAAAAAATTCATTGCAGATACACATCTTTCAATACAATATTTTTGGCCCATGATTATATGAAGATATGTGTGCATGCTCAGTCACTTCATTCATGTCTGACTCTGCAACCCTATGGAATATAGCCTGCCAGGCTCCTCTGTCCATGGGATTCTCCAGGCAAGAATACTGGAGTGAGCTGCCATGCCCTCCTCTAGGACATCTTCCTCACCCAGGGATTGAACCCATACCTCCTTCATTGCAGGTAGATTCTTTACTTACCAAGCCACCTGAAAAGCCCCTTATATAGAGATATTTACAGCGAAAATTCTTAATTCAAACAAAAGGATGTTCAGGACAAGTCTTAAATTGCATTACAAAGGCAATTGTTCAGTTCAGTTCAGTTCAGTAGCTCAGTTGTGTCTGACTCTTTGAGACTGCATGGACTGCAGCATGCCAGGCCTCCCTATCCATTGCCAACTTCCAGAGTTCACTCAGACTCATGTCCGTTGAGTCGGTGATGCCATCCAACCATCTCATCCTCTGTCGTCCCCTTCTCCCACCTTCAATCTTTACCAGCCTCAGGGTCTTTCTAAATGAGTCAGTCCTTCCAATGAATATTCAGTATTGATTTCCTTTAGGATGGACTGGTTGGATCTCCTTGCTGTCCAAAGGACTCTCAAGAGTCTTCTCCCAAAATCATCAGTTCTTCGGCAGTCAGCTTTCTTTACAGTCCAGCTTTCACATCCATACATGACTACTGGGAAAATCATAGCTTTGACTAAACAGACCTTTGTTGGCAAAATAATGTCTTCGCTTTTTAACATGCTGTCTAGGTTGGTCATAGCTTTTCTTCCAAGGAGCAAGCGTCTTTTAATTTCATGGCTACAGTCACCATCTGCAGTGATCTTGGAGCCACCAAAAATAAAGTCTGTCACTGTTTCCAGTGTTTCACCATCTATCGGCTATGAAGTGATGGGACCAGATGCCATGATCTGAGTTTTCTGAATGTTAACTTTTAAGCCAACTTTTTCACTCTCTTCTTTCACCTTAATATAAAGGCTCTTTAGTTCTTCTTTACTTTCTGCAATAAGGGTGGTGTCACCTGCGTATATGAGGTTATTGATATTTCTCCTGGCAATCTTGGTTCCAGCTTGTGCTTCATCCAGTCGAGCATTTCTCATGATGTACTCTGCATATAAGTTAAATAAGCAGGGTGACAATATACAGCCTTGGCATACTCCTATCCCGATTTGGAACCAGTCTGTTGTTCCATTTCCAATTCTAACAGTTGCTTCCTGACCTGCATATAGATTTCTCAGGAGGCAGGTCAGGTGGTCTGGTATTCCCATCACTTTCAGAATTTTTCACAGTTTATTGTGATCCACACAGTCAAAGGCTTTGGCATAGTCTAATAAAGCAGAAGTAGATGTTTTTCTGGAACTCTCTCGCTTTCTTAATGATCCAATGGATGTTGGCAATTTAATCTCTCCTTCCTCTGTCTTTTCTAAAACCAGCTTGAACATCTGGAAGTTCACAACTCATGTATTGCTGAAGCCTGGCTTGGAGAATTTTGAGCATCACTTTGCTAGTGTGTGAGATGAGTGCAATTGTCTGGTAGTGAGCATTCTTTGGCATTGCCTGTCTTTAGGATTGGAATGAAAACTGACCTTTTCCAGTCTTGTGGCCACTGCTGAGTTTTCCAAATTTGCTGACATATTGAGTGCAACACTTTTCCAGCATAATCTTTTAGGATTTGAAATAGCTCAACTGGAATTCCATCACCTCCACTAGCTTTGTTTGTAGTGATGCTTCCTGAGGCTTACTTAACTTCACTTTCAGGATGTCTGGGTTGTGAAGATCTTTTTTGTACAGTTCTTCTGTGTTTCTTGCCACCTCTTCTCAATATCTTCTGCTTCCATTAGGTCCATTCCATTTCTGTCCTTTATTGCAACAAATGCAAATGAAGACGTCATAATTGTATGGCCATGTTATGAAGAGTGCCAGACTCCCCAGTGTCCTGCTTTATAAGGTACTGTCAGTATGTGCTTTTCTAGAACATATTTCCTTAGTGTCTTTAAAATTTAGTTCTTTACTCTTCCTGGCTTTGTAATAAATAGTTCCAAATATTTGGAAAACAACTGTAGAAAGTAGTGAGGAATGTAGCAAACTGGGTAAGAAATAAAAGTCACTGTAAAAAAAAAGGGGGGGCATAAAGGTCAATCATTTGTTAACAACTGTATTCTTTGGTAATCAATAAGTTATTGTTCTAAGTGTTTTACTATAATCTTTGATGGTGTATTTGTATATATAAGTATCATATGGCAGATTTATGAACTTCACTGGGGTTTTTTGATAGATTTTAATCATTAGACTACTTGAAAACATAAAAAAAGGAATCTCACTTCCTTGTAGCCTATTTTCATAAAAAAAGCATTGATTTTCAGGATTGGATTTCCAAAGTAAGTGGTATATGTTTTAAGTATATCAATCTTTACTGGTCTTCTAGAAGAGAATATGTAGCCATGCTTAAATACTACTCTGGTAAATATTGAAGCAGTTATTTGAAAAGTTGTTCAATGAGAGGAATCATTTTGACACTAGTTGTAAATATTGGTCTCCCACACAGGACACAGTGATTCTTAAAGTCGATCTGTATTATAACATTTCCTAGATGGATATTGTCCATGTTTGGAAAACTTCAATAATTATCTCCTAACTGACTCCCAAGCTAATACTAGACTCTGGGCTTATGCAGGTCAAGGAGCAACAGTTAGAACCAGACATGGAACTATAGACTGGTTCCAAATTTTGAAAGGAATATGTTAAGGCTGCGTATTGTCACCCTGCTTATTTAACTTATATACAGAGTACATCATGTGAAATGCCTGGCTGGGTGAAGCACAAGCTGAAATCAAGATTGCCAAGAGAAATATCAATAACCTCAGATATGCAGATGACACCATTCATGACAGAAAGCAAAGAGGAACTAAAAAGCCTCTTGATGTAAGTCAAAGAGGAGACTGAAAAAGCTAGCTTAAAACTTAACATTCAAAAAACAAAGATCATGGCATCCAGTCCCTTCACATCATGGCAAATAGATGGGAAAACAATGGAAATAGTGAGAGACTATTTTCTTGGGCTCCAAAATCACTGTAGTTGGTGACTGCAGCCATGAAATTAAAATACTCTTTCTCCTTGGAAGAAAAGCTCTGACAAACCTAGACAGCACACTAAAAGGCAGAGTCATTACTTTGCCAACAAAAGTCCATATAGTCAAAGCTATGGTTTTTCCAGCAGTCATGTACAAATGTGAGAGTTGGACTATATAAAAAGCTGAGCACCAAAGATTTGATGCTTTTGAACTGTGGAGTTGGAGAAGACTTTTGAGAGTCCCTTAGACTGCAAGGAGATCCAACCAGTCCATCCTAAAGGAGATCAGTCCTGAGTGTTCATTGGAAGGACTGATGTTGAAGCTGAAACTCCAATACTTTGGCCACCTTATTCGAAGAGCTGACTTATTCGAAAAGACCCTGATGCTGGGAAAGATTGAAGGTAGGGGGAGAAGGGGATGACAAAGGATATGATGGTTGGATGGCATCACCAACTCGATGGACATGAGTTTGAGCAAGCTCCAGGAGGTGGACAGGGAAGCCTCACATGCTGCATTCTATGGGGTCTCAAAGAAGTGGACCCAACTGAGCGACTGAACTGAGCTCAACTGAAGGGCCTAAGAAATATACATACTCAGCCAAAGTTTTTGACACTTTTTGTTGGGCGGGGAGTAGAAAAATAAACTTTTAAATCATGGCATTAACAATTGTTTTAATTAACATTTACTTCTTAATGGTTTCATATGACTCTCCGTTCAGTTCAGTTCAGTCGCTCAGTCATGTCCGACTCTTTGGGACCCCATGAATCGCAGCACGCCAGGCCTCCCTGTCCATCACCAACTCCCGGAGTTCACTCAGACTCACGTCCATCCAGTCAGTGATGCCATCCAGCCATCTCATCCTCTGTCGTCCCCTTCTCCTCCTGCCCCCAATCCCTCCCAGCATCAGAGTCTTTTCCAATGAGTCAACTCTTTGCATGAGGTGGCCAAAGTACTGGAGTTTCAGCTTTAGCATCATTCCTTCCAAAGAACACCCAGGGCTGATCTCCTTCAGAATGGACTGGTTGGATCTCCTTGCAGTCCAAGGGACTCTCAAGAGTCTTCTCCAACACCACAGTTCAAAGGCATCAATTCTTCGGCGCTCAGCCTTCTTCACAGTCCAACTCTCACATCCATATATGACCACAGGAAAAACCATAGCCTTGACTAGACGGACCTTTCCAAAATAGTTGTTTTAGAAAAAAATAACCATACCATTAAATTTTGCATCACAAGAACCCATCTACAAATGTATGCAGTTCTCCACAACCTGCCACATATGATTTCTGTATTTTTTCTTGGATTGTTTTCCCTGAACTGAATACACTTTTCTCTCTCTTGACAAAAAGCTCTCCTATCTCTCAACTTTTTTATCATTATTTTTCCTCTGAAACTTTCCAGTGCCCTCTTTGAAAGTAAGTTTGCCTAGCCCAGTTGCTACATTCGAACTCTAGAAATTGTATTGCTACCTAAGTGACTCAGTGGTAAAGAATCTGCCTGCCAATGCAGGAGACTAGAGTTTGATCTCTTAATCGGGAAGATCCCATGGAGAAAGTGATGGCAACAACACACTCCAGTATTCTTGCCTGGTAAATTCCATGGACAGAGGAGCCTTGCAGGCTATAGTCCATGAGATTTCACAACAGTTGAACATGATTTAGCAACAGAGCAATAACAAAAACAATACATATAACATACGCATGTACCTATTTTAAATATCCTGCTTATATTCCACTTTATGATTTGCAGCATCTGGGGTCTTATTCATTCTAGGTACTTTGTAACTTCTGCATTTCCTGGAACAATGTAAATGCTTAATCACATTTATTAAATTAATGAACCATAACAATAACATAAATACAATTTTAACAGTTATATTTATTTAGTTACTTTTTTTAAAGGTTTTCCTAAGACTCTGATGCTGGGAGGGATTGGGGGCAGGAGGAGAAGGGGACGACAGAGGATGAGATGGCTGGATGGCATCACTGACTCGATGGACGTGAGTCTGGGTGAACTCCGGGAGTTGGTGATGGACAGGGAGGCCTGGCGTGCTGCGATTCATGGGGTCCCAAAGAGTTGGACACGACTGAGTGACTGATCTGATCTGATCTGATGATCCTTATAGCCGAGTAGTACCTGCATCAACAATATTATGCCTAATACACATTACTGCATATTTAAAAAATTATAATCTCATATAGGATGATGGTAAAATAGTTTTCCTTTAAAATAAATAATATAATGACCAATTGTTATATTGTTTTTCCAGTCACTTATAAGGTATATTACTAAACTAAAAAAAACAAATCTTCCCTGAGCTGCTTAGATGATTTCTCTGCACACTGGAGCAAGGGGATTGATAAATGTGTGGCATCTGAACCTGATGTAGCTAGTATAGCTGCAAATGTTATTCATAATCATTTAAATATCTAATCCCTGTGATTTGCTGAACTATTTGACTCAATGATTTACTTCACTAGTGAATTAAAGATTGATTTTGAGTCATATTAAAGGTATTTTTGTTAAAATGTAGATTTTATTCCCTCCAATGTCATCTTATCTTCATATTTTAGTACTTATTGAAAAGAAGTGGCCAAAGAAGATTTTTGCTGAACCACTCATTATTTTTTGAGCCTATTAATTGTGTCTTGCTGCAGTTGTACTCTTAAACAAATGCACAATCTATTTGTCCTCTTTTAATTTAACAATTGAACACACTTGCCAACTATACCTTAGTGTTTTCTGATAAAGTGCCTAAAATAAGTATAGCCAAATATGAGAATTCCATTGATTTATGTAATTTCATGTTAATAGTTTTCATATTATTCCACATGCTCAAATTAATACCCATAAGTGTTCTATTGGCTACTCTAAATGCTCTTCCACATTGAGCAGCTTTCTCATTGAACTATCCATAATGACTTCTAAATGCTTTCCCTAAGAGGTTCAGGCTAATTCAGAACCCATCAGTGTGCATGGAAAGTTTAAAATTATGTTTCTCAATATGCCTTATCTTGCACTTATCTGCACTAAATTTAATCTGTCATCACGCTGCCCAATCACCCAATTTAATTAGATCCTTCTGGATTCCCTCATAATCCTGACTGTTTTTTCACTAACCTAAGTAATTTTTGGTGATCAGCAGAATTTAACACCTCACTATCTACTGCATCCTCTAGATCACTCATACAGTTTAACAGCCCTGGTTCTGCTTTCATAATCTTGAACATCCTGCTTGATGCTGTTTCCTCTATAGAAATATGCACTCTTCATTTCAAATAGCTTAATCCATACTTAGCCATAAAAAAAAAAAAACATACACTTCTAATTTCACCAGTTTTATGTAAGCTGTCAATACATTTTTAGGGAATTTCAAATTTAAAACGTTTCCCCGAGTATGTATTGAAATTTCTATCATTTCAGAATATTATATAAGAATTGCATTGGGAGAAGATCCAGAATTAATAGAATGAGTTTTAGGATTTCATCCAAGTGTAAGGATATCATGTGTTTATTGTACTGTGGGGAGGGAGGGAGGAAATGAAGATTTACTCAGTACCTAGTAGTAGTTCCTGCTGTATATGCTTGGTATTGCCCCATGCACTTCATGTGGATGAGCTCAATGAGAATTTTATCACATGATGTCAAATAAAGAAACAGAATTTCAGAGATGTTGATGCTAGTACAACCAGAGTTGTAAGCCTCCCTACTAGACCATACAATTTTCCAAGTGGTTTATAATATAGTTACTAAATTCATCCCTTATTTTATTATCTGTAACTCATTTTGAGAAATTTTATAGTTTCTGTAAGTATAAACAAAATTAGTATATTCAGTCATTTTATGGTCTGTCATGTGGCATTATAGTGGATGGCTTTTTCTGGAAATTTATTTCTAGAAACTGTTTAATGATGGATTTATATTTTATATGTCCCATAAATTATATCTCAAATCATTCATTGTTAACAGATAATATATTTTTTAATAGATGTCTGTTTAAACTTGTGTGTAATGAAAACATTGTATTACTAATAACTCATATTTATATATTATATTAATACTATCAGGTCTTTTTTGGCTGGGTCAAGAAAACAAACTCAAATTGACTAACAATAGAAACCTTATAATTAGCTTACTTCTAACTAGCTTACTTAAATAATAAAAAGGCTTAATTCAGAGGAAGGTTTAATTCAAATGAAGCAAGACAGCCCATCGCCCTCTATTTTTGGCTCAGTTCTCTGCCATATTAGTTGTATGTCCAGGTGCCACATGATAGCAAAGTGGCTATAGGCAAGTTCAAGTATGTCCTTCAAGGTTAAAGCCTGGTGGTAGAAAACAGAATATCTCTTCTATCTATAGCCTGGACAAAAGAATAATTTATTTTGTGGGATTGAGTCATATGTCCAATATTTTCCTTTTTTTTCAACTTTATTGAGATATTATTTATTATATTATGTCAATTTAAGGTTTGCAAGATGATAATTTGATATACATCAGATCAGTTGCTCAGTCGTGTCCGACTCTTTGGGACCCCATGAATCGCAGCACGCCAGGCCTCCCTGTCCATCACCAACTCCCGGAGTTCGCTGAGACTCAGGTCCATCGAGTCAGTGATGCCATCCAGCCATCTCATCCTCTGTCGTCCCCTTCTCCTCCTGCCCCCAATCCCTCCCTACTACAATAAGGTTAGTTAACATATGTAACACCTCATGTAGTTATCATTTGTGTCTGTGTATGTGTGTATGCATTGTGATAACATTAAAATCACATCTCCACTCTGAGTGATGCAATTGGAATTAACTTTACCAAAGAACATAGCTCAAGAGTGAAGGAATTGGGCTTTAGTTTTCTCTTAACAAATGTATACCATATCTGGGGACAGGTTTCTTTCTACAAAATCAGTAGTCATGATAAGTGTGGGCATATTGTAATAATAGGAATCATGTTTTTCCAATATTACTTGAAGAACTCTTGTATCCTACAAATTCTCCCAACCAAGAGTTTTACCTCTGGGTCTAATTCATCATAATTATCACTTAAGTAACACACTTACATATCACTGTGTTGAAGTGAACTTTCATATATAGAATTTCAGAAGTTCACAGACACATAAAAACAAAATATCTCAGGTAAGATAGTATGCATTCCCATTATTCAGGTAGAAAATTGGATCTCAGAATTGATGAATAAGTAGATCTAGTCCCCTAGATTGTATATCCTTGAGCCTAGACTACATTGTAATTCTTTTTGACCTACACTCTGTGCTTTCTCCACTACAATAGTCTGCCTTATCCATTTCATATCCATGTAAAATTTTACTATCCCATTTTGAACAGATACTGATCCAGCATTCTGTTTGCTAATCACCATGTCTATCACAGACCATATTGAATCCATTTACATAATTTAATCATGCCCCTGTCACATAGCTACCACAATATTTAACCCCTTCTCTATTATTGAATATAAAGGGTGGTATCAATTTTTGTTCCTACAAGTAACATAGCTGTGAAGGTTTTGTACATAAATCTTTGTTCATGTTACCTTAGGAAAAATTACTTGAGAAGGAATTGCTGGTTTAAAGAGTATGAACATTTAAAACATTTTTGAAGTATAATGCCAAATTGCTTTCCAGAAAGGTTGTACCAATTTATGTTCCTGCCAGAAGTGAATGAACATTGCAGTTTTAATTTCCTTTGGGGTGGGGCTGGAATTAATAGTATCACATTTTTACAGTGCTCTGGGGGAATTTTACTGCCTCACCTCTGTGTTACTCTCATGACTACATGGTTTGTTTATGATAAGAAAAGTATTGATTTGGTGCTTCTAATTCAAAAAGGCAAAAAGCTTTTCTGATTCTCTCATAGATTGGCTAAAGAAGTGACGAATGAAAGGCAAATCATTAGATTAGATACAGAGATGAACCTAAAAATGGGATTGTTATTTCACTGAGTGTTATTTCAAGTTTCTCCTGTTTTGCCCACAAGTCTTCCTTTTCACTAAACAAAATGCACATAAGAGTCTATCAAAGTAGACTGTGCTTTTTCTGAGACTAGGGCTGGGCCCATAATGCTTGCCTTTTCTGACTTGGCTTTGAGTATGGGAAGTGCAGAACATCAGAAAAGCAGCCTCCGCTAAAACCGTTCCCCCAGAACTGGGAGTACTGTGCATGCCATCATCCAGGTGCATTAGTTAAGTTTAAAAAGCTCAGTTCCTAGAACACCCTTCATATTTATTTAAATACACCTAGGATGACCCTCACAATAAGTTCATCTTTTTATAAAAATGTTTCTCGGGATTTCAGTGTCCTAATCAACTAGGATAATTGTTCAGTTGCAAGTTTCTAGACACTTACTGGGGACTTGTTGAAGCAGAATCTCCGGGTAGCCTACTCAAGAATCTGAATTTTTAATAAGTGGTACTTCTCAGACATTAATGTACTAACACATCTCCTGGATATCTTGTTCAATGCAGACTGTGATTCAGTTTTGCTGGGATGGGGCCAAGGATTTAGCCTAATAGGCCTCCAGATGGGGCCATGGGCTATACTTTGAGTGAATCACAGGAGTTTGAGACCCAAAGATTAAATTCATTATCCACTTTATACTTTAATCACTTTACATGATTAGCAAATCAGAAGGAATTGGTCTAAAAATAAATGATTTTAAAATTATTTTTAAATTTTAATATTGTGAATTAAACCTGAGCAGAGATGCTACCACAAGCATACCAATAAAGCATGGGATTCTGGCAATGAATACAACCAAAATTCATAAAAACTAGGGAAGAAGAAAAATTATTAAGATATTGTTGCCAGTGGTATAGTCCAAGTCATACAGGAGCCATAAAACTTACTTAAGGTAAATTTTCTCCTGATTCTTCCCCTTCCACAGTTAATGTCACTTGAAATCTCAGTCTTACATATTCCTTAATGTTCTCTCCTTGATGTGGACCTTTGCCATTTACGCTTCTTTTTCTTTTGTTGGCTAAAATTTAAATTATATTATTAAGCAAATTCTAGAGCTACTTATGGATACTACCTTGATTCTCTTTTAGCAGAGGTCAGGTATCTTATTAGACCCCTCATTTTTCAAGAAAAATAATAATCCTGCCTAAAATTGTCAGATGCAAATGGACTATATGAATCTCAATACTTAAATGAAATATAATCTTGAATTCACTCTGGCCTTAAAACACTCTAAATAAAAATACTAAATAGTCTTTTGAACAGATATATGTAGGAAATCTGTGCATACTTATATGCCATAGTTTCTCTGGAATATCTACAGGCAGATTACCACACTAAGGCATTGAGAATTTAGCAACCAATAAAATAAATAATTTTAGATACTGTAAATATTGTTTCAGACATTTAAACAATCTACTTTTGTATTAGGTCAAATCATCAGAAATCTTGGTATCTATTCACAGTCATACTAACGACTTGGCTAACTCATATTGAATATTATGTACTAATCCCTCAGTTCAGTTCAGTTCAGTCACTCAGTCGTGTCCGACTCTTTGCAACCCCATGAATTACAGCATGCCAGGCCTCCCTGTCCATCACCAACTCCCGGAGTTCACTCAGACTCATGTCCATCGAGTCAGTGATGCCATCTGGCCATCTCATCCTCTGTCGTCCTCTTCTTCTCCTGCCCCCAATCCCTCCCAGCATCAGAGTCTTTTCCAATGCGTCAACTCTTCGCATGAGGTGGCCAAAGTACTGGACTTTCAGCTTTAGCATCATTCCTTCCAAAGAAATCCCAGGGCTGATCTCCTTTAGAGTGGACTGATTGGATCTCCTTGCAGTCCAAGGGATTCTCAAGAGTCTTCTCCAACACCACAGTTCAAAAGCATCAATTCTTGGGCACTCAGCTTTCTTCACAGTCCAACTCTCACATCCATACATGACCACAGGAAAAACCATAGCCTTGACTAGACAGACCTTTGTTGGCAAAGTAATGTCTCTGCTTTTGAATATGCTATCTAGGTAGGTCATAACTTTTCTTCCAAGGAGTGAGCGTCTTTTAATTTCATGGCTGCAGTCACCATCTGCAGTGATTTTGGAGCCCAGAAAAATAAAGTCTGACACTGTTTCCACTGTTTCCCCATCTATTTCCCATGAAGTGATGGGACCAGATGCCATGATCTTCTTTTTCTGAACGTTGAGCTTCAAACCAAGATTTTCACTCTCTGCCACTTTCATCAAGAGGCTTTTTAGTTCCTCTTCACTTTCCCTACTCTTAAGTATTTTTTGTGTGTGTTATTTATTTTTCCAAGTAAACTAGAGTGAAGGTACAATTCTTTTTTTCCATTTTAAAGGCAAAAAATGGAATTTTTAGAAATCACATGCAATCAAAAATGCATTTGTGAAATCAAATGCAATACTATAATTTGTACTCTGTTGTTTAATTGAGTGCCATCAGACTATTTTATGTTGTTATATATTTTAAACAGCCTGTGAATACTAACAAGGAACATTTATTAAATGACCCTATGTCTCTCTATCTTCCTACCTTCATAAGGCAGCATTGAATAAAATTAACTCTGATTTCAATAAGAATTTCAGTATGAATTATGCTTTTCCTAAATAACCATTTTTATTTTTATCATATGAAAACTATGAGATGGGACATTAATTGTGTTTGCATTTTTTTGTTGGTTCTGGTGGGATTAGTGCCAACAGTAACTAGTACTACATCTGCTGTTCTAAGAATACTTTTGGAATCGTAGTCCTTTTCACAATGTCACTACAATGGCCAATAGAGGAAAATAAAATATTTTGACTCGGATTAAACTAGAGTCACCAAATTGCAGATAAAGGAGTGGAAGATGACTGAAAGTCTTTTAGACTCATGGATTTTAGAGTTGAAGGACTCATAAAAATTTTTAGCCTGAATGTTATGTTTCCTAAAAGAAAACATGGATACTTGCTATTTTATAGAAATAAAGGACAACAAGTTCACAACAAAACCATTTCTGTTTAGATAGCCCTTGACTATTCAAATACTGTTTATTTGTTTGCTCTCAGACAAATAACACATAACATCACAAGCATTGTGTCTTTATCAAGTTTATTTATCAACAGAGTGTGGCCTGCTCTGGATTTACAATCAAACTCAGATATGACAGGGTCTGGGCTCTAAAGGCGTTTATAATCATTTTTTCCTTTTTTCCCTCCCAGTTTTATTGAAATACAACTGACATGCTGCTGCTGCTAAGTCACTTCAATCGTGTCCGACCCCATGTGCGACCCCATAGATGGCAGCCCACCAGGCTCCCACGTCCCTGAGATTCTCCAGGCAAGAACTCTGAAGTGGGTTGCCATTTCTTTCTCCAATGCATGAAAGTGAAAAGTGAAAGTGAAGTCGCTCAGTCGTGTCTGACTCTTCAGGACCCCGTGGACTGCAGCCTACCAGGCTCCTCCGCCCATGGGGTTTTCCAGGCAAGAGTACTGGAGAGGGGTGTCATCGCCTTCTGCAATAACTGACATAGATCACTGTATATATGGGGAGGCAGGACGGAGGAGAGTTTAGGATGGGGAACATGTGTATACCTGTGGCAGATTCATGTTGATAAATGGCAAAACCAATACAATATTGTAAAGTTAAAAAAATAAAATGAAAAAAAGAAAAAAGTATACAGCATAATGATTTGACTAATATACTTCATGAAATTATTACACAGTAAGTTTAGCAAACATCTACCATTTTGTATAGATATAAAACAAAATAAATAAAAAAAAACTGTTTTCCTTGAGATGAGAACTCTTAGGATTTACTCCCTTAACAACTGTCATACATAATATCCAGTAGTGCTAATTATATTATGCTGTACATTCAGATAGGATCAGTCGCTCAGTTGTGTCCGACTCTTTGCAACCCCATGAATTGCAGCACGCCAGGCCTCCCTGTCCATCACCAACTTCCGGAGTTCACCCAGACTCACGTCCATCGAGTCAGTGATGCCATCCAGCCATCATCCTCTGCTGTCCCCTTCTCCTCCTGTCCCCAATTCCTCCCAGCATCAGAGTCTTTTCCAATGAGTCAACTCTTCACATGAGGTGGCCAAAGTACTGGAGTTTCAACTTTAGCATCATTTCTTCCAAAGAAATCCCAGGGCTGATCTCCTTCAGAATGGACTGGTTGGATCTCCTTGCAGTCCAAGGGACTCTCAAGAGTCTTCTCCAACACCACAGTTCAAAAACTTCAATTCTTCCATGCTCAGCCTTCCTCACAGTCCAATTCTCACATCTATACATGACCACAGGAAAAACCATAGCCTTGACTAGACGAACCTTTGTTGGCAAAGTAACGTCTCTGGTTTTTAATATGCTGTCTAGGTTGGTCATAACTTTCCTACCAAGGAGTAAGCATCTTTTAATTTCATGGCTGCAGTCACCATCTGCAGTGATTTTGGAGACCAGAAAAATAAAAGTCTGACAGTGTTTCCACTGTTTCCCCATCTATTTCCCATGAAGTGATGGGACTGGATGCCATGATCTTCGTTTTCTGAATGTTGAGCTTTAAGCCAACTTTTTCACTCTCCACTTTCACTTTCATCAAGAGGCTTTTTAGTTCCTCTCCACTTTCTGCCATAAGGGTGGTGTCATCTGCATATCTGAGGTTATTGATATTCCATTACATCCCTAGTATTTATTGTGTTATTGCTGTAAGTTTGTACCTTTTTGCTGCATGTATCCAGTTTCCCTCACCCTACCTCCTACTTCTGGTAACCACAAATCATTTTTTTTCTTGAGTTTTTTGTTTTGTTGTTGACTTAGAATATTATGTTATGTTCTGGCAGACAATATAGTGATTCAATATTTGTATACATTTTAAATGACCACTACCATAATTCTAGTTATCATCTAACACTATACAAAGATATTACATAATTATTAACTGCATTCCCCCCATTGTATATTCTATGCCTGTGACTCACTTAATTTGTAACTGCTGCTGCTGCTGCCAAGTCGCTTCAGTTGTGTCCGACTCTTAGAAACCCCATGGACTGCAGCCTACCAGGCTCCTCCACCCATGGGATTTTCCAGGCAAGAGTACTGGAGTGGGTTACCATTGTCTTCTCTGATTTTGTAAATAGAAGTCTGTATTTCTTAATCTTCCTCACCTATTTCTTTCATTTGCCTATCCCCTCTCCTCTCTGGCAACCATCTGTTCTCTGTATTTATGGCTGTTTCTATTAGTCATGTTTGTTCATTTATTTTGCTTTTCAGATTCCACAATTCCATAATTCCAATATGGAATTCCATAATTCCACTGTATTAAATAATACAGTATTTGTCTTTCTCTGTTTGACTTATTTCACGTAGTATAATACTCTCTAGATCTATGCATGTTGTCACAAGATTTCATTGATTTTATGGCTGAGTAATATTCCAATGTTTATATATGTATCTTCTTCATCCATTCATCTATTGCTGGACACTATGGTTGTTGACATATTTTGGCTACTGTAAATAATGTTGGTCATTACAACCAAGTAAATCAGCAACTGTACACAGTACAAAGCAAGACGAAAATGTATTAACTACTGTCACTAGAATTCTTTTCAGTTAACTGTTCTTGTCCAGCAAAGTAACAAAGTAAGATCTTTGAGGTGAAAGATAAGATAAAAGCAGAGCAAATGAGACAATCAACTTTTTTTTATTAGAAATAAATATGAATGTGAAAAGTAGGAAGAAAGGATAAGTGAAGTGACAAGACAGAGAAGAGAGGTAAGGAACATGGCTTGACTTTATTAAATATGGAAATAATATGAGATTTTTGAGGAAAACAGCATCAAACAAAGGATGGAACTTCTTTCTCTTCCTCAACTACAAATCCTTCTGTATCAGTTAAGAGTGTTTTGTGGGAAAAGGCCATAGCTAGTTTTTGCAAAAGAAAACTGACAAGACCAAGTATAGGTTTCAAATATGATCTGAAATCAGGGTATAAACTATATGACTAATATTGTTTTCTTCTTTTGCAAAGCTTTCTTCCATTTGTCTGTGTTTGTTCCTGTTCTGCTGGGGTGGCAAGATGTGCTTAGTGGTATTAGCCACAGTGTCACTGATTCAAGTCTAGTGAAAAAGAAAAATTGACCTCTTATAGCTCCCATATAAATTCCAGTGCCAGCCCTGAAGTCATCACTCTGACTAAGGGATTTTAGTGCTCTGATATATCAAAGAAACTGAACAAAAATAGTTGCTTTATGTTTATATTTTAAATGGAGAACATTGCTTGAAAATGTACAAAGACTAAAACCTGAGGATTCCTGGCCTAACTTTAATTCTCAAATACTTGCAGTGGTGATTCAGACACACTATTACATTGAACTTTAAAGAGGAAACTTACAAAAACATTTGTATATAATCTTACTAAATAGCTTTTTAATTTTAGACTGGATTTCAGTTCAGTTCAGTTCAGTCGCTCAGTCATGTCCGACTCTTTGCAACCCCATGAATCGCAGCACACCAGGCCTCCCTGTCCATCACCAACTCCCAGAGTTCACTTAGACTCACGTCCATCGAGTCAGTGATGCCATCCAGCTATCTCATCCTCTGTCATCCCCTTCTCCTCCTGCTCCCAATCCCTTCCAGCTTCAGAGTCTTTTCCAATGAGTCAACTCTTCACATGAGGTGGCCAAAGTACTGGAGTTTCAGCTTCAGCATCAGTCCTTCCAAAGAACACCCAGGGCTGATCTTTTAGAATGGACTGGTTGGATCTCCTTGCAGTCCAAGGGACTCTCAAGAGTCTTCTCCAACACCACAGTTCAAAAGCATCAATTCTTCGGCGCTCAGCTTTCTTCACAGTTCAACTCTCACATCCATACATGACCACAGGAAAAACCATAGCCTTGACTAGATGGACCTTTGTTGACAAAGTAATGTCTCTGCTTTTCAATATGCTATCTAGGTTGGTCATAACTTTCCTTCCAAGGAGTAAGCGTCTTTTAATTTCATGGCTGCATTCACCATCTTCAGTGATTTTGGAGCCCAGAAAATAAAGTCTGACACTGTTTCCACTGTTTCCCCATCTATTTTCCGTGAAGTGATGGGACCGGATGCCATGATCTTTGTTTTCTGAATGTTGAGCTTTAAGCCAACTTTTTCACTCTCTTCTTTCACTTTCATCAAGAGGCTTTTTAGTTCCTCTCCACTTTCTGCCATAAGGGTGGTGTCATCTGCATATCTGAGGTTATTGATATTTCACCTGGCAATCTTGATTCCAGCCTATGCTTCTTCCAGCCCAGCGTTTCTCATGATGTACTCTGCATATAAGTTGAATAAGCAGGGTGTCAATATACAGCCTTGATGTACTCCTTTTCGTATTTTGAATCAGTCTGTTGTTCCATAAACTTACAGAAAAATTGTGTTGGCAGTAAATAGAGTTCCCATACACCTGAACACTGAGTTTTCATATTATTAACAACTTACATGAGCATTATATCTTAGTTACAATTAATGACACAATCATTATTAACTAAATTCCACAATTTAGTTTTTACCTAATGTTCTTTTCCCCTTCCAGGAACCTATCCAGAACATATTACATTTAGTTATCATGTCTCCTTTAAGTGTTCTTTTGTCTGTGACACCTTCTTAGATTTCTTGCTTTCTATGAACTTTGACTGTCAAAGAGTACTAGTCAGATTGTTCTTTTTTTTTTTTTAATAAAATGTCCTTAAAATGGGATTTATCATATGTTTCTCATGGTTAAAACTAAAGTTATATGTTTTTGGCAATCAGAACCCAAAGGTAAAGTGTCATTTTTTTCGTGTGATATCAAGAGTACCTACTATCAATATGACTTTCACTGCTGATATTAACCTTTATTTGTCAGCTTACTGAGTTTTTGTTAGAATTCTCTACTCTAAAGTTCTTTCTTCCCCTATATGTTTTGGAAGAAAGTCACTATGTGTAGCTCACATTTCAAGAGTGCAGAATTATGCTTCACCTCACAGAGGGGACTGTATCTATACACATTAATTGGAATTTTTCTACATGGGTTATTTGTCTATTCTCTCCCTTTTATTTATGTATCAATTGTTTATTCATATCAGGGACAAACATGCATATTTATTTTATTCTTTGGATTATCATCTGCTGCTACTTTATTTACATTGATTTTCAAATTGCTCTATCTTTGGTCATCAGGAGGTTTTTCATTGGTACCTTTGTCCATTTTACATACTTTCTCCATTGTGTGTGTATATGTTAGTATGTACTTACTTGTTTCTCACAACATAGATTCTGGACTCATCTTGCATGTTTACTCCTGCACATAGACATTAACCATGTCTCCCAGAAAAGTGTTTCCTCTTTTTCTTTAAGAACAGTATTAGAATTATTCTAACACATTAAACTTAATATTTAAAGCTCAACATCTTAAATATATAAATTTTAAATATGTTGCATTAGTTCAGTTCAGTTCAGTCACTCAGTCACGTCCGACTCTTTGTCATCCCAAGAACCGCAGCACGCCAGGCCTCCCTGTCCATCACCAACTCCTGAAGTCCACCCAAACCTATGTCTATCGAGTTGGTGATGCCATCCATCCATCTCATCCTGGGTCAGCCCGTTCTCCTCCTGCCCTCAATCCTTCCCACATCAGGGTTTTTCCAATGAGTCAGCTCTTCACATGAGGTGGCCAAAGTACTGGAGTTTCAGCTTCAACATCAGTACTTCCAATGAACACCCAGGACTGATCTCCTTTAGGATGGACTGGTTGGATGTCCTTGCAGTCCAAGGGACTCTCAAGAGTCTTCTCCAACACTACAGTTCAAAAGCATCAATTCTTCAGTGCTCAGCTTTCTTTATAGTCCAACTCTCGCATCCACACATTCATACTGGAAAAATCATAGCCTTGACTAGATGGACCTTTGTTGGCAAAGTAATATCTCTGCTTTTCAATATGCTATCTAGGTTGGTCATAACTTTCCTTCCGAGGAGTAAGCGTCTTTTAATTTCATGGCTGCAGTCACCATCTCCAGTGATTTTGGAGCCAAGAAAAATAAAGTCAGGCATTGTTTCCCCATCTATTTGCCATGAAGTGATGGGATCAGATGCCATGATCTTAGTTTTATGAATGTTGAGCTTTAAGCCAACTTTTTCACTCTCCTCTTTCACTTTCATCAAGAGGTTCTTCAGTTCTTCTTCACTATCTGACGTAAGGGTGGTGTCATCTGCATATCTGAGGTTATTTATATTTATTTATATTTTATATTTTTCCTGTTATTTATATTTTTCCTGGTAATCTTGAGTCCAGCTTGTGCTTCTTCCAGCCCAGCATTTCTCATGATGTACTCTGCATATAAGTTAAATAAGCAGCGTGACAATATACAGCTTTAACGTACTCCTTTTCCTATTTGGAACCACTCTGTTGTTCCATGTCTACTTCTAACTGTTGCTTCCTGACTTGTATACAGGTTTCTTAAGAGGCAGGTCAGGTGGTCTGGTATTCCAATCTCTTTCAGAATTTTCCACAGTTTATTGTGATCCACACAGTCAAAGGCTTTGGCATAGTCAATAAAGCAGAAATAGATGTTTTTCTGGAACTCTCTTACTTTTTGGATGATCAATCGGATGTTGGCAATTTGATCTCTGGTTCCTCTGCCTTTTCTAAAACCAGCTTGAACAACTGGAAGTTCACAGTTCATGCATTGCTGAAGCCTGTCTTGGATAATTTTAAGCCATACTTTACTAATGTATGAGATGAGTGCAATTGTGTGGTAGTTTGAGCATTCTTTGGCATTGCCTTTCTTTGGGATTGGAATGAAAACTGACCTTTTCCAGTCCTGTGGCCACTGCTGAGTTTTCCAAATTTGTTGGCATATTGAGTGCAGCACTTTCACAACATCATCTTTTAGGATTTGAAATAGCTCAACTGGAATTCCATCACCTCCACTAGCTTTGTTCATAGTGATGCTTCCTAAGGCCCCCTTGACTTCACATTCCAGGATGTCTGGCTCTAGGTGAGTGATCACACCATCGTGATTATCTGGGTTGTGAAGATATTTTTTGTATTCTGTGTATTCCTGCCACCTCTTCTTAATATCTTCTGCTTTGGTTAGGTCCATACCATTTCTATCCTTTATGGAGCCCATCTTTGCATGAAATGTTCCCTTGGTATCTCTAATTTTCTTGAAGAGATCTCTAATCTTTTCCATTCTATTGTTATCCTCTATTTCTTTGCATTGATCACTGAGGAAGGTTTTCTTTTCTCTCCTTGCTATTCTTTAGAACTCTGCATTCAATTGGGTATATCTTTCCTTTTCTCCTTTGGTTTTCACTTCCCTTCTTTCCACAGCAATTTGTAAGGCCTCCTCAGACAGTCTTTTTGCTTTTTTGCATTTCTTTTTGTAAGGATGGTCTTGATTCCTGTCTCCTGTACAATGTCATGAACCTCCATCCATAGTTCATCAGGCACTCTGTCTATCAGATCTAGTCCCTTACATCTATTTCTCACTTCCACTGTATATATAGTCAGTAATAAGGGATTTGATTTAGGTCATACCTGAATGGTTTAGTGGTTTTCTCCACTTTCTTCAATTTCAGTCTGAATTTGGCAATAAGGAATTCATGATCTGAGCCACAGTCAGCTCCCAGTCTTGTTTTCACTGACTGTATTGAGCTTGTCCATCTTTGGCTGCAAAGAATATAATTAATCTGATTTCGGTGTCGACCATCTGGTGATGTCCACGTGTAGAGTCTTCTCTTGTGTTGTGACCTTTGCAGTCTCTTGGCAGAACTCTGTTAGCCTTTGCCCTGCTTCATTCTGTACTCCAAGGCCAAACTTGCCTGTTACTCCAGGTGTTTCTTGACTTCTTACCTTGCATTCCAGTTCTCTATAAAGAAAAGGACATCCTTTTTTTTGTTAGTTCTAGAAGGTCTTGTAGGTCTTCATAGAACTATTCAACTTCAGCTTCCTCAGTGTTACTGGTCAGGGCATAGACTTGGATTACCAAGATATTGAATGGTTTGCCTTGGAAATGAACAGAGATCATTCTGTCACTTTTGAGATTACATCCAAGTACTGCATTTCAGACTCTTTTGTTGACTGTAATGGCTACTACATTTCTTCTAAGGCATTCCTGCCCACAGTAGTAGACATAATGGTCATCTGAGTTAAATTCACCCACTCCAGTCCATCTTAGTTCACTGATTCCTAGAATGTCGATGTTCACTCTTGCCATCTCCTGTTTGACCACTTCCATTTTACTTTGATTCATGGACCTAACATTCCAGGTTCCTATGCAATATTGCTCTTTACAGCATCGAACCCTGCTTCCATCACCAGTCCCATTCACAATTGGGTGTTGTTTTTGATTTGGCTCCATGCCTTCATTCTTTCTGGAGTTATTTCTCCACTGATCTCCAGTAGCATATTTGGCACCTATCGACCTGGGGAGTTCATCTTTCAGTGTCCTATCTTTTTGCCTTTTCATACTGTTCATGGGCTTCTCAAGGCAAGAATACTGAAGTGGTTTGCTTTTCCCTTCTCCAGTGGACCATATTGTGTCAGACCTCTTCACCATGACCCACCCGTCTTGGGTGGTCCCACAGGGCATGGCTGAGTTTCATTGAGTTAGACAAGGCTGTGGTCCATGTGATCAGATTGCCTAGTTGTCTGTGATTGTGATTTCAGTCTGTCTGTCCTCTGATCCCCTCTCTCAGTGCCTACCGTCTTACTTGGGTTTCTCTTCCTTGGACATGGGGTCTTTCTTCACTGCTGCTCCAGCAAAGCACAGCCGCTGCTCCTTAGCTCTGATGTGGGGTAGCTCCTCTGTTGCATAAATGGATACAAATTTGAAAAATAGTGTTCTTCAAAGAGAAGTTATATAATGCAAATGATGAAAATGCAATAGTCATAATCTGAATATCAATTCCAAATTATTTTTAAAAACTTATATGACTTGTGTAGCTTGAAGAAAAATAAATGAATTAAATGCCTTATCTTGTAAAATGAAAACCAATGACATATTTAACATTAGTTTAGATAATGTATAATTATGAGAAGAGAATGGCTTTTGAAAAATTGAAACTAAAACATTGGTGTTACAATAAAAACATGATATAAGCAATGGTGGAGATTTTTAAAAAATATAAAGTCACAATGTCATTTCTTTAAGTGGTGCTATGTGCTAGGAAACTATAGGAGTCTCGAGAAAAGCCAATATGAAGATAGAACTAAAGCCTGGAGAAAGACCAGAGAGAATCAGGAAAACAGATTCAAGGGCCATGATAGAACACTCCTGAAATTTGATCTATTATTGTACTTTTCAGTTATATCAGCTTATGAATCCTCTATATTATAATAACCGGTTTGATCTGGGTTCTCTTTTCCTTGCAGCAGGAAAATTTTAGAATGATTTGGTTACTAACAGGTAAAATCAAGATTCTGTCTGAAACTGAAGACTCCTGCCAAAACCACATAATAAAAATCCTAAATATAGTAAAACAAAAGGAGATATAAAATCATAAAATATAAACAGATTACAAAAAGAAAAACTTCAGCTTTAACTGTATTTTACTTTATATATATATATATATATGTCATATATATTATCTGTGCATAGTTGAGATTATGCAAATTATTTATGACTTTTGGAGTCAAGATGACAAGATGGAGGATTACACAGCTCTGAGTCATACTGAGTGGCTTTAGATTCTGACTCTATTTCTTTCTAGCTGGTGACCTTGAGAAAGATACTTAATGTATCTCAGTTTAGTTTCTCATATTTTGTATGATAAATATGATATTAACATCAAAGTGTTATGGCAAAGATCAACTTAGCTAATATGTGTAAAGAATTTAAAACTGTGCCTGAATATAGTCAGACTTAAAAATATTATTTACAATTTTAAATTGGTAAATTACTCTATCAAAAGCTAATATCCTCAGATTGAATTCAAGAACAATGATTAAAGTCCCTCACTGCTTATAAGAGACCAAGAGGGGAAAAAGCAAGTAGATCTGAAAGTAAAAAAGAAAAACAATATACAAAATCTTGAGAAAACCTCAGGGCCCTTATAAAGTTGGCAGCTTGTTGTTGCTTTCTTTAGAAGAAAATGTCTGTTTCTGATCACTGTATCCACATTAAATAGCATAATACCTGACAGTAAATATTTGGTGAATGAAAGAACTCTTAGATGAATGGTTAATATTGAACTCATGTGTATCAGTGTAGATGTTAGACACACAACAATCACATTCATTGAAAGAGGCATATGTAACTCAATATTTGACTGACTACCAATCTCTGTTCAGATTTCCTTTAGGAATTTGATTTAATTTTTAATTGGGTGACATTTTTTCTTTATGTTTTTTGTTTCATGACTATAAACATCACCTTTCAACAACTCTAGGTTTGAGAAAGATTCCCTAGTTCTCCAATGTAAATATATAATTGATATTTATTGATTTAATTGAATGATCATGTTTGTGGTTTTGTTTACCTCATTTTTTTAAAGCAGAAATACTTCTGCATTTGACTCACTGAGGAAGGCATACACTTCATGAAAATGTTAAGATTAATAATATTGTGCTTTCATCCTGGTTTTCATTCTCATTCTCTTCCTACCCACTATAAAACAGATAGTTCAATTAGGGAGAGTATATTCTATTTTGAGTTTCACTGCTTTTAGAATTGCAAGTTGAAATAAATGAATACATGCAAAATAAATGTTGTATATTGTACTTCAAAACCCATGTTTTGATCTAAACTCAATATTCTGTGTTTTACAGGGGGCTTACTATAAGGAGTAGAGTTTTTCTGGATCCGATTCTTTTTTGCATATAAATTGGAGTTTAATATTCATTCATCTTAGCACTAAAGTATAATCAAATAAACATTATTCATTTTTTCTCTAAACTTTAAATAATACAAAGGATATTCATCAGATATATTTCATAACTGTAGTGAAAGTATCTGACAGTTTTGCAAGTAAAATATAATGCTGCATATAAATTATATTACTGCTTATGTTTTATTTGAAATATTCATAATATTCATTTTGTAAATACAATATGTAGTACAAGAAAATGACAATATTGTAATTGAACATCTACGAAAAATCTTGCCTCTGAAAATTTTAGATGAAATCAATCTTGCCTGAATTTTACTGGGGGATATGAAGACTAATTTGCTCATCTTCTTTCTTATTCAGGGAAGTGGTTTATGTAAGATATTAATGTCACTTCTTGATTTCACTTTAATCAATAACTTGGTAGAAGTATAGCACAATTGAAAACAAATATCTGTTACATTTTACAGACCTCACCATACTATTAAAAAATCCACAAAAATGTATACATGTCAACATTCTCTATTAGATTATTAAGAAATTGAATTAAATAAAGGAAAAGGTAGTAACATAAAATTATATGAAATATTGCAATATGTATCTAAAACGGAAGTTTTAATTTTGAGGACTATGTCATTAATAGATAATATGCTTTCACCATTAATGTAACTATAAAATAATGAAAAGAAAATCATCAAGTTGCCTTTGTGTGAATAATAGACTGAAAGAAACTAGAGGCAAGAATTGATTCAAGGTAATATGATTAGAGTGTGCTAGGTCATTGAAAAAGAACATACATAGAATTCTCACTATTTTTTCTCCTTGACATTAGCACCTCTTCCTTGTAAAGAAGCACAACTTCCATGTGGT
The DNA here is from genome assembly GCF_029407905.1 of Bubalus kerabau. NCBI lineage: Eukaryota > Metazoa > Chordata > Mammalia > Artiodactyla > Bovidae > Bubalus > Bubalus kerabau. The sequence continues at coordinate 65,260,489 of NC_073629.1, read as the reverse complement.
AAGTCTGTAAAAATGTATATCCATATCTTGCATGCTAAGTAGCTTCAGTTGTGTTTGAGTCTCTGCAACTCAATGGACTGTAGCCCTCCAGGCTCCTCAGTCCATGGGATTCCCCAGGCAAGAATACTGGAGTGGGTTGCTATGGCCTCCTTCAGAGGCTCTTCTTAATCCAGGGATCAACCCGGGTCTCTTAAGTCTCCTGCATTGGCAGGTGGGTTCTTTACCACTAGCACCACCTGGGAAACCATATCTTAGATGTTAATTTTTTATTGATTTAATTAAGTCAGGCAATACTAGCAATACAAATGCTCTTTAATTAATTTGCAGTTTTCCAAAAGAAAATCTCTTGAAAACCACTGAACAAGGCAGATTTTTAATAACTAAAGCCAGAAATGTGCTGTGTGCTTAGTTGCTCAGTCATGTCCAAATCTTTGAGACACCATGGACTGTCATCTACCTCTGTCCATGTGGATTCTCCAGGCAAGAATGCTGGAGTAGGTTGCCATGCTCTCCTCCAGGGGATCTTCCCAACCTAGGGATCAAACCCAGGTCTCCCACATTGCAGGCAGATTCTTTACCATCTGAGCCACCAGGGAAGCCCAAAGCCAGATATATTGTTAGATTTTCTTTCTTAGAAAGTTTTCAAGGTTATCAAAATTGGAGATATTCTAGCATTTCAAATTTTTTTCTAAAGTTTTAAAACTGAAATATCAAGGTGGTCAAAATTGTTCCCCTCCTAAACAATTAAATCATCTTCCCAAAATACGTGGAAATTTGAGAATACCTATTTAGTTAGGAAGACTGTATTATGTGGGAAATGAAAAACAAAGAGAAACAATATATTTTGCCTAGGCTTTTAAAGGACACCTTGCATGATTTCATAACATGTGAAAAGAATTATTGTACTGCCAAGCCACAAAGAATTTAAATCTAGAAGTTAAGAAATAATAGGACACTAATTTGAAACATGGTTTATATTATCTATACTTTTGGAGTCAGTGAATTACCTGCATTGAGTGAAGTTTATTACCTGGCCCAATCAAGTTATTCTTATAAATGAAAGCAAACTAAGAGACTCCTGAAGTATAATAACAATTAAGATCACAAATCTAGATTTCTAAAACCAACCTTCATTTGTTTATTTAACATCTAAATCTCGAGAAAGAAGGAAGTGTTCAGAAAAAATACTGGATGATGCTCACATTTCAGATACTTAAGACAGTGAAACTATAGGCTTTCACAACAGAAGAGTCTGAAATGTAGTACTTGGGTGCAACCTTAAAAACAACAGAATGATCTTGGTTCATTTCCAAGAAAATCATTCAACATACAGTAATCCAGGTCTACACCCTAATCATTATGCCAAAGAAGCTGAAGTTGACTGGTTCTATGAAGACCTACAACACTTTCTAGAGCTAACACCAAAAAAAAAAAAAAAAGATGTCCTTTTTATCAAAGGGGATTGGAATGGAAAGTAGAAAGTCAAGAGCTACCCTGAATAACAGTCAAGTTTGGCCTTGGAGTACAACATGAAGCAGGGCAAAGATTAACAGTTTTGTCAAGAGAACATGCTGGTCATAACAAATACCCTTTTCTAGCAATCCAAAAGACAACTCTACACATGAACCTCTTCAGATGGTAATATATCAGATTGATTACGGTCTTTGCAGCCGGAGTTGGAGAAGCTCTAGTAGTTAGTGAAAACAGGAACTTCAGCTGACTGTGGTTCAGGTTATGAGCTCCATATTGCAAAATTGAAGTCAGTAAGAAAAACTACTAGGTCATTCAGGTATAACCTAAATCAAATCCCTTATACAGTTTGGTGTGGTTCAGTTGCTCAGTCGTGTACAACATTTGCCATCCCATGGACTGCAGCACATCAGGCTTCCCTGTCCATCACCAACTCCCAGAGCTTGCTCAAACTCATGTGCATCAAGTAGGTGATGCCATACAAACATCTCATCCTCTGTCATCCTCTTCTTCTCCTGCCTTCAATCTTTCCCAGAATTAGGGTCTTTTCAAATGAGTCAGTTCTTCACATCAGGCAACCAGAGTATTAGAGTTTCAGCTTCAGCATCAGTCCTTCCAATCAATATTCAGGACTGGTTTCCTTTAGGATTGACTGGTTTGATCTCCTTGCATTCCAAGGGACTCTCAAGAGTTTTCTCCAACACCATATTTCAAAAGCATCAATTCTTGTGCTCAGCTTTCTCTATAGTCCAACTCTCACCTCTATACATGACTACTGGAAAACCAATAGCTTTGACTATACAGACCTTTGTTTACAAAGCAATGTCTCTGCTTTTTAATATGCTGTCTAGGTTGGTCATAGTTTTTTTTTCCAAGGAGCAAGCACCTTTTGATTTCATGGCTGCAGTCACCATCTACAGTGATTTTGAGCTCAAGAAAATAAAGTGAGGGTGACATTTTATACAGTGTCACTTTATACTTTATACACTTTTATACAGTGGGGGTGACAAATAAATTCAAGGGATTAGATTTGGTAGACAGAGTATCTGAAGAATTATGGATGGAAGTCTGTAACATTGTATAGGAGGCAGTGACCAAAACCATCCCAAAGAAAAAGAAATGCAAGAAGGCAAAGTGGTTGTCTGAAGTGAGTTTACAGATACCTAAGGAAAGAAGAGAAGCAAAAGGCAAAGGAGAAAGGGAAAGATATATCCAACTGAAAGCAGAGTTCCAGAGAATAGCAAAGAGAGTTAACAAGGCCTTCTTCAATCAACAATACAAAAGGAATAGAGGAAAATGACAGAATAGGACAGATTAGAGATCTCTTCAAGAAAATTGGAGATCGATTCATTTCAGTTGCTCAGTCGTGTCCAGCTCTTTGCGACCCCATGGAGTGCCGCATGCCAGGCTTTCCTGTCTGTCACCAATCCTGGAGTATGCTCAAACTCATGTCCATTGAGTTGGTGATGCCATCCAATTGTCTCATCCTCTGTTATCCCCTTCTCCTCTTGCCTTCAGTCTTTTCCAACATCAGGGTCTTTTCTAAGCAGTTAGTTCTTCGCATCAGATGGCCCAAGTATTGGAGTTTCAGCTTCAGCATCTGTCCTTCCAATGAATATTCAGAACTATTTCCTTTAGGATTGAATGATTTGATCTCCTTGTAGTCCAAGAGGCTCTCAAGAATCTTCTCGAACACCACAGTTCAGAAGCCTCGTGGCTTAGCTGATAAAGAGTCTGCCTGCAATGTGAGAGACTCAGGTTCAATCCCTGGGTTCAGAAGATCTGATGAAGAAGGGAATGACTACCCACTCCAGTATTCCTGCCTGGAGAATTCCAGGGACAGAGGAGCCTAGTAAGCTACAATCCATGGGGTCTCATAGAGTTGGACATGACTGAGCAACTAACAACAAAATTGTAAGTGCTCTCTTCGGCAGCACATATACTAAAATTTGAGATATCAAGGGATTATTCATGCAAGGGTTGGAACAATAAATGACAGAAATAGTGATGACCTAGTAGAAACAGAAGAGATTGAGAATAGATGGCTGGAATACACAGAAGAGTTATAGAAGGAAGGTCTTTATGACTTGGATAACCGTGAAGGTGGGGTTACTCACTTAGAGCCAGACATCTTGGTGTCTGAAATCAAGTGGGCCTTAAGAAAGTATTACTATGAACAAAGCTAGTGAGGTGATGGAATTCCAGCTGAGCTATTTAAAATCCTAAAAAATGATCCTGTTAAAATGCTAAATTCAGTTTGTTAGCAAATTTGGAAAACTCAGCAGTGGCCACAAGAATGGAAAAGGTCAGTTTTCATTCCAATCCCAGAGAAGAGCAATGCCAGAAAATATTCATACTGCTGAACAATTGCGCTCATTTCACATGCTAGGTTAGCATTTCACAATGTTATGCTCAAAATCCTTCAAACTAGGTGTCAGCAGTATGTGAACTGAGAACTTTCAGATGTATAAGCTGGATTTAGGAAAGGCAGAGGAACAAGAAATCAAATTGTCAATATAAGTTGGATCATAGGAAAAGAAAGTGAATTCCAGAAAAAAAAAAAATCTACTTCTGCATCATTGAGTATGCTAAAGTCTTGATAGTGTGAATCACAACAAACTGTGGAAAATTCTTTAAGAGAAGGTAACACCAGACAACCTTACCTGGCTCCTGAGAAACCTGTATGAAGGTCAAGAAGCAACAGTTAGAACTGGAAATGGAACAGGGGACTGGTTCCAAATCGGGAAAGGAGTATGTCAAGGCTGTATATTGTCACCCTGTTTCTTTAACTTATATGCAGAGTACATCATGCAAAATTCTGGGCTGCACTAATCCCAAGCTAGAATCAAGATTTATGGAATAATTATCAATAACCTCAGATATGCAGATGATACCACTCTAATGGCAGAAAGTGAAGACAAACTAAAGAGCTTCTTGATGAAGGTGAAAGAGGAGAGTGGAAAAGCTGACCTAAAACTCAGCATTCAAAAATCTAAGATCATTGCATCTGGTCCCATCACTTTGTGGCAAATAGGTTGGAAAAAGTAGAAACAGTGACAGATTTTATTTTCTTGGGCTCCAAAATCACTGCAGACAATGGCTGCACCCATATAATTAAAAAACAGCATATTAAAAAGCAGAGACATCACTTTGCCAACAAAGGTTCATATCATCAAAGCTATGGTTTTTCCAGTAGTCATGTACCAATGTGAGAGTTGGACCATAAAAAAGGCTGAGCACCAAAGAATTCATGCTTTCAAATTTTGGTGCTGCAGAAGACTCTTGACAGTCCCTTGAACAGCACGGAGATCAAACAAGTCAATGCTAATGGAAATCAACCCTGGATAATTATTGGAAGGACTGATGCTGAAGCTGAAGCTCCAATACTTTGCCCACCTGATGCAAAGAGGCAAGTCATTGGAAAAGAACCTGATTCTGGGAAATAGTGAAGGCAAAAAGAAAAGAGGGTGGCAATGGATGAGATGGTTAGCATTGCCAACTCAATGGACATGAATTTGAGCATATTCTAAGAGACAGTGGAGGACAGAAGAGCCTGGCATGCTGCAGTCCATGGGGTTGCAAAGAGTTGAACACAATTTAGTGACTGAAAAGCAGCAAATAGGTTTCCTCATATTTTAATATAACTCAGGTTCCCCTCCAATAATTGCTTTATAGCTGTTAGAGAAAGAAAGGCCTTGTAATACTTGGCTATAGGAATGAAGACGTTGCTATACTAGGTGGGCAGCGATGATGGATAGTTTAAATATAAATTAGCCAACTTTAAAAAAGGCAGTCAAAAGAAGTGCAGAGAACACACATTTGAAAGAAGCCAATTTTCCCAGTAAAATGCTAATGCTTTATTGTTTAAGAATTTAGGTTGTTTTCTCTACTTCAGTTCAGTTCAGTTGAGTTGCTCAGCCATGTCTGACTCATTGCAACCCCATGAATTGCAGCAAGCCAGGTCTCCCTGTCCATCACCAACTCCTGGAGTTCACCCAAACTCGTCCATCGAGTCGGTGATGCCATCCAGCCATCTCATCCTCTGTCATCCCCTTCTCCTTCTGCCCACAATCCCTCCCAGCATCAGAGTCTTTTCCAATGAGTCAACTCTTCTCATGAGGTGGCCAAAGTACTGGAGTTTCAGCTTCAGCATCAGTCCTTCCAAAGAACACCCAGGGATCATCTCCTTCAGAATGGACTGGTTGGGTCTCCTTGCAGTCCAAGGGACTCTCAAGAGTCTTCTCCAACACCACACTTCAAAAGCATCAATTCTTCAGCTCTCAGCTTTCTTGACAGTCCAACACTCACAACCAAACATGACCACAGGAAAAACCATAGACTTGACTAGACAGACCTTTGTTGGCAAAGTAATGTCTCTGCTTTTGAATATGCTACCTAGGTTGGTCATAACTTTCCTTCCAAGGAGTAAGCGTCTTTTAATTTCATGGCTACAGTCACCATCTGCAGTGATTTTGGAGCCCAAAAAAATAAAGTCTGACACTGTTTCCACTGTTTCCCCATCTATTTCCCATGAAGTGATGGGACCAGATACCATGATCTTTGTTTTCTGAATGTTGAGCTTTAAGCCAACTTTTTCACTCTCCACTTTCACTTTCATCAAGAGGCTTTTTAGTTCCTGTTCACTTTCTGCCAAAAGGGTGGTGTCATCTGCATATCTGAGGTTATTGATATTTCTCCCAGCAATCTTGATTCCAGCTTGTGTTTCTTCCAGTCCAGCGTTTCTCATGATGCACTCTGCATAGAAGTTAAATAAGCAGGGTGACAATATACAGCCTTGACAAACTCCTTTTCCTATTTGGAACCAGTCTGTTGTTCCATGTCCAGTTCTAACTGTTGCTTCCTGACCTGCATACAGATTTCTCAAGAGGCAGGTCAGGTGGTCTGGTATTCTTTCTCTACTTACTAATATATAAAATGTATATAAATGTTGATTTCTTCATCATGCATCTTTGCTTCAACAGAAAACTTTAAATAGCCAAAAAATACAATTATCTAGAGTGTTATTTTTCTCATATCATCTTTTTAGCATGTAAATGAAATATAAAATTTACTTCCTGTAATTTTTAGTACCTTGGAATGGGAAAGCAGACAACAAACTACAACTCATTAACTGAAGCACCTCTTTTTTATAGATGAGAAAATACAATCTCTAACTGAAATGAATAATACTAACAGTGTTTATGAGAGCAAACTGGTTTGCCTGTAATGAATTTGTGTTCAGTCATCAAAGGAAATATTAATCAGTTGCTAATATAATGGATTTTGTAATATGAAACTAAAAATAGATAAATATCTTTGTCTTTTATATAATATTATTATCTTAGACATAGAACTGAAGAATTTTGCAATCAAAATAGAAATTAGCTTAATTGGAAGAAGTGCTTTTTCTTTGCATGTATTATATATTGATAGCTAATTAAGTCAAATTTATGTTTTTCAATACACCTAAGAAACACAATCCTAAACTTTCATTTCATCTAAACAAACAGCACTAATATGCTTGCCAAATCTGTAAATCTAATTGCATAAAAATACTAGAGTAATGTATTTATCCATTTATGGACCTTTTTTTTTACATTTGGAAAGAAAGAATTATTCAAATAGAGAAGATTAGGAGAAATAACTTTCTTTTTGGCATCAATCAATAAATGAAAAGCCTCACTGTTGTTGGATGTAAAGCTGGCCAGCTTGTAAGTTTCATTCTATGCTAATAAAACTAATTATGATTCTAATAGCTTTAGAACTTCCTTTAGACTCTCAAAACTAATCAAATTCCTTATGATTATACAATGGAATTGACAAATAGATTCAGTTCCATGGGTTTGCAAAGAGTCTGACATGACTGAGTGACTGAACTGAACTGAACTGAACTGAGAGGTTCTAAACAGAGAACTACAAGTGCAAAGTCTATATGTTGGGAGAGATTTTTCTGCAGTGAAGAATATATGAAAATGTCACGGTAAATACTGAACTATGAAGCATCAAACATGTATTCCAATAATAGGAAACTAGCATGTAGATCTAGTCTTTCTAATCAAACAAGGTATTATTGTTCAAATAAATTTGTATTGATTTTGTACTTGATTTTTGTCACATTTTCCCCCACCTTGGTTGAGTTACTTTCTATTGCTACATGCCAGGTTTGGAGTTTAGAAAATTCAGTGAATTTACATGAATATGGATTCTGATTCCTTACATAAACATGCTTATATTGTCTGAATAGTCAAAAATTCTTTTTATAGAGAGATTTTACCAGGAGTTTTGTTTCCTGGGAACAAAACACAGAGAAATCCAGGAGGTTTAAGGAATTCCCTGGTGTTCTAGTGGTTAGAACTCTCTGCCTTCACTCTGGAAGACTTGGTGTCAATCCCTGGTGGAGTAACCAGGGTTGTAAACCACACAGTGTGGCAAAAAAAAAAAAAAAACAATAGCAGCAGCAGTAACAACAGGAAGTCTGAAAAGAATGAACACATAACTTGTTTCCATCTAAATTCACAAACAACAATATTTTTGTCAGACTTAGTGCTCAGGAGAAAATAATAATGAGGACTAGATTATTTTTATTATACACACTGCATCATGAATGTGCATTGCTTACTTTTCCTCTCTCTAAACCAGGAACATCCAGAGAGGAAAAGTACCTTTATTAATCTGTATTCCCCAAAATCTAGGAAGGTACTTGTTAAAAATACCTATTAATGAATACCTATAGTTTGTTAGATGTCTATGTCAAAGATATATTCAGAAACATCATCATGAGGTGGCTAGACAATGGGCAAGTGATGAAATAACTATTATACCTAAGAGAAATAAGTAAGGGAATCAACAAACTCTCCAGTTCCAGGAAGGAAAGTGTTTGAAAATATCTCTTTAAGCAAGCAATCCAATCTCCATATTACCCCACCAGAAATAGTATTCTCACACCTTAAAAAGCAACTGTTCAATATTTGGACAACTAAGTGTTACACAGATCTAACCTCCATGTCCTCACGTCTTTTTCTAATTGGTGCAGACTCTGGAATCCTGAATACTGCAGCCTTTCAGGGATTTGATAGTCAGATCTGCCACTGCACTGAAGTAGACTCACTTAAACACTCTTTCTTCATAAGAAGCAGTTTTTATATTCATTTTCTCACCCATACTGTATACATTCTGTAGTTGTTTACAGCTCTCTTATAAAATGAGATCTATAGGTAAAATTGGACATTACTTCCATCACCAGTCATATTCACAACTGGGTGCTGTTTTCACTTTGGCTCCATCTCCTCATTCTTTCTGGAGTTATTTCTCTGCTCTTCTCTAGTAACATAATGGGCAGCTACCGACCTGGGGACTTCATCTTTCAGTGTCATATATCTTTGCTTTTCATTCTGTTCATGGGGTTCTTAAGGCAGGAATATTGGAGTGGCTTGCCATTCCCTTCTCCAGTACCACATTTTCTCAGAACTCTCCACTATGACCCGTCTGTCTTGGGTGGCTCTACGTGACATGGCTCATAGTTTCTATGAGTTAGACAAGGCTGTAGTCCAGGTGATCAGTTTGGTTAGTTTTCTATGATTGTGGTTTTCATTCTGTCTGCCCTATAATGGATAAGAATAAGAGGCTTATGGGAGCTTCGTGATGTGAGAGACTGACTGTGGGAGAAACTAGGTCTTGTTCTGATGGGCGGGGCCATGCTCAGTGAATCTTAAATCCTAAAAGACCTACAAGAATTTCTAGGACTAACACCAAAAAAAGATGTCCTTTTCATCATGGGGGACTGGAATGCAAAAGTAGGAAGTCAAGGGATACCTGGACTAACAGGTAAGTTGGGCCTTGGAGTACAAAATGAAGCAGGGCAAAGGCTAAAAGCGTTTTGCCAAGAGAATGCACTGGTCATAGCAAACACCCTCTTCCAACAACACAAGAAAAGACTCTACACATGGACATCACCAGATGGTCAATACCGAAATCAGATTGATTATATTCTTAGCAGCTGAAGATGGAGAAGGTCTATAGAGTTAGCAAAAACAAGACCAGGAGCCAACGGCAGCTCAGATCATGAACTTCTTATTGCTAAATTCAGACTTAGATTGAAGAAAGTGGGGAAAACCACTAGACCATGCAGGTATGACCTAAATCAAAATCCTTATGATTATACAGTGGAAGTGATGAATAGATTCAAGGGATTGGATCAGTTAGGCAGAATGCCTGAAGAACTATGGATGGAGGTTTGTGACATTATACAGGAGGCAGTGAGCAAGACCATCCTCAAGAAAAAGAAATGCAAAAAGGCAAAAGGGTTGTCTGAAGAGGCATTATAAATAGCTGAGAAAGGAAGAGAAGCTAAAGGCAAAGGAGAAAAGGAAAGATATAAGCATCTGAATGCAGAGTTCCAAAGAATAGCAAGGAGAAATAAGAAAGACTTCCTTAGTGATCAATGCCAAGAAATAGAGGAAAACAATAGGTGGAGAAAGACTAGAGATCTCTTCAAGAAAATTAGAGATATCAAAGGAACATTTCATGCAATGATGGGCACAACAAAGGACAGAAATGGTATGGACCTAACAGAAGCAGAATATATTAATAAGTGGCAAGAATATACAGAACTAGACAAAAAAGAGTTTAATGACCCTAATAACCATGATGGTGTGATCACTCAACTAGAGCCAGACATCCTGGATTCCAAAGTCAAGTGGGCCTTAGGAAGCATCACTATGAACAAAGTTAGTAGAAGTGACGGAATTCTAGTTGAGCTATTTCAAATCCTAAAAGATGATGCTGTGAAAGCTCTACACTTAATATGCCATCACATTTGGAAAATTCAGCAGTGGCCACAGGACTGAAACAGGTCAATTTTCATTCCAATCCCAAAGAAAAGCCATGCCAAAGAATGTTCAAAGTACTGCACAATTGCAGTCATCTCACATGCTAGCAAAATAATGCTCAAAATTCCCCAAGAAAGGCTTCAATAGTACATGAATCGTGAACTTCCAGATGTTCAAGTACTGGATTTAGAAAGGCAGAGGAACCAGAGATCAAATTGCCAACAATTGTTGGATCATAGAAAAAGCAAGAGAATCCCAGAAAAACATCTGCTACTGCTTAATTGAATACACAAACACCTTTGACTATGTGGATCACAACAAACTATGGAAAATTCTTAAATATATCGGGATATCAGAACACCTTACCCCTCTTCTGAGAAATCTATATGCTGCTCAAGAAGAAACACTTAGAACCAGACATGGAACAATTGACTGGTTCCAAATCAAGGAAGGAGTATGTCAAGGCCGTATATTGCCACCCTGTTTATTTAACTTATATGTGGAGTATATCACGTGAAATGCCAAGCTGGATGAAGCACAAGCTGGAATCAAGATTGCCAGGAGAAATATCACATACCTCAGATACACAGATGACACCAGCCTTATGGCAGAAATTGAAGAGGAACAAAAGGGTCTCTTAATGAAAGTGAAATAGGAGAGTGAAAAAGCTCATTTAAAGTTCAACATTCCAAAAAACGAAAAGCATGGCATCTGGTCCCATCACTTCATAGCAAATAGATGGGGACACAATGGAAACAGTGAGAGACTTTATTTTCTTGGGCTCCAAAATCACTGCAGATGATGACTGCAGCCATGAAGTCAAAAGGTGCTTGCTCCTTAGAAGAAAAACTATAACCAAACTAGACTTATTAAAAGCAGAGACATTATTTTGCCAACAAAGGTCCATATAGTCAAAGCTATGGTTTTTACAGTAATCATATATGGATGTGAGAGTTCAACCATAAAGAAAGCTGAGTACTGAAAAATTGATGCTTTTGAACTGTGGTGTTGAAGAAGACTCTTGAAAGATCCTTGGACAACAAGGAGATCAAATTAGTCAATCTTAAAGAAAATCAGTTGTGAATATTCACTGGAAGGACTGATGCTGAAGTGGAAGCTCCAATACTTTGGAGGCAAAGAACTGACTCATTGGAAAAGACCCCGATGCTGGGAAAGACTGTAAGCAGGAGGAGAAAGGGACAATGGAAGATGAGATGGTTGGATGGCATCACTGACTTAATCAGTATGAGTTTGAGCAAGCTCCGGGAGTTGGTGATGGACAGGGAAGCCTGGCATGTTACAGTCCATGGGTCACAAAAAGTTGAACACATCTGAGCACTGAACTGAACTGATAGATAAAATCCTCAGAAGTGCAAATCTGAATAAAAATAGTGAATTATAGAAAAAAATAGCCTTAGAAAAGAACAAAACAGAAACTGGACAACATGGGAAACACAGCCATATTAGTTTATTACACATTTTTACCAAGCATTTTTATATCAGGTTAAAGATTTTAAAGAATGGATAAGGCACATTATTTTTATTGAAGAACTAGGAATCTCATGAGAAAGAAAGAACCATTAGTAACTACAATGCAATGTAATATTCATTATAACAGAATTATTTACTCTGAGATTGTTACTTTACTATTAATTAATGTAGCAAACACCCTCTTCCAACAACACAAGAGAAGACTCTACACATGGACATCACCAGATGGTCAACACCAAAATCAGATTAATTATATCTTTGCAGCCAAAGATGGAGAAGCTCTATACAGTCAACAAAAACAAGACCAGGAGCTGACTGTGGCTCAGATCATGAACCCCTTATAGCCAAATTCAGACTTAAATTGAAGAAAGTAGGGAAAACCACTAGACCATTCAGGTATGACCTAAATCAAATCCTTATACATTATACAGTGGAAGTGAGAAATAGATTTAAGGGACTAGATCTGATAGATAGACTGCCTGATGAACTATGGACTGAGGTTCGTGACATTGTACAGGAGACAGGGATCAAGACCATCCCCATGGAAAAGAAATGCAAAAAAGCAAAATGGTTGTCTGGGGAGGCCTTACAAATAGCTGTGAAAAGAACAGAAGTGAAAAGCAAAGGAGAAAAGGAAAGACATAAGCATCTGAATGCAGAGTTCCAAAGAATAGCAAGAAGAAATAAGAAAGCCTTCCTCAGCGATCAGTGCAAAGAAATAGAGGAAAACAACAGAATGGGAAAGACTAGAGATTGCTTCAAGAAAATTAGAGATACCAAGAGAACATTTCATGCAAAGATGGGCTCGATAAAGGACAGAAATGGTATGGACCTAACAGAAGCAGAAGTATTAAGATGAGGTGGCAAGAATACACAGAAGAACTGTACAAAAAAGATCTTAATGACCAAGATAATAACGATGGTGTGACCACTCACCTAGAGCCAGACCACCTGGAATGTGAAGTCAAATAGGCCTTAGAAAGCATCACTACGAACAAAGCTAGTGCAGGTGATGGAATTCCAGTTGAGCTATTTCAAATCCTAAAAGATGATGTTGTGAAAGTGCTGCACTCAATATGCCAGCAAATCTGGAAAACTCAGCAGTGGCCACAGGACTGGAAAAGGTCAGTTTTCATTCCAATTCCAAAGAAAGGCAATGCCAAAGAATGCTCAAACTACCGCACAATTGCACTCATCTCACACACTAGTAAAGTAATGCTCAAAATTCTCCAAGTCAGGCGTCAGCAGTATGTGAAATGTGAACTTCCAGATGTTCAAGCTGGTTTTAGAAAAGGCAGAGGAACCAGAGGTCAAGTTGCCAACATCTGCTGGATCATGGAAAAAGCAAGAGAGTTCCAGAAAAACATCTATTTCTGCTTTATTGACTATGCCAAAGCCTTTGACTGTGTGGATCACAATAAACTGGAAATTCTGAAAGAGATGGGAATACCAGACCACCTGACCTGCCTCTTAAGAAATTTGTATGCAGGTCAGGAAGCAACAGTAAGAACTGGACATGGAACAACAGATTGTTTCCAAATAGGAAAAGGAATACGTCAAGGCTGTATATTGTCACCCTGCTTAATTAACTTATATGCAGAGTACCTCATGAGAAATGCTGGACTGGAAGAAACACAAGCTGGAATCAAGATTGCCTGGAGTAATATCAATAACCTCAGATATGCAGATGACACCACCTTATGGTAGAAAGTGAAGAGGAACTAAAAAGCCTTTTGATGAAAGTGAAAGTGGAGAGTGAAAACGTTGGCTTAAAGTTCAACGTTCAGAAAAGGAAGATCATGGCATCTGGTCCCATCACTTCATAGGAAATAGATGGGGAAACAGTGGAAATAGTGTCAGACTTTATTTTTTTGGGCTCCAAAATCACTGCAGATGGTGATTGCAGCCATGAAATTAAAAGACGCTTACTCCTTGGAAGGAAAGTTATGACCAACCTAGATAGCATATTCAAAAGCAGAGACATTACTTTGCCAACAAAGGTCCATCTAGTCAAGGCTATGGTTTTTCCTGTGGTCATGTATGGATGTGAGAGTTGGACTGTGAAGAACGCCGAGCGCCGAAGAATTGATGCTTTTGAACTGTGGTGTTGGAGAAGACTCTTGAGAGTCCCTTGGACTGCAAGGAGATTCAACCAGTCCATTTTGAAGGAGATCAGCCCTGGGATTTCTTTGGAAGGAATGATGCTAAAGCTGAAACTCCAGTACTTTGGCCACCTCATGCGAAGAGTTGACTCATTGGAAAAGGCCCTGATGCTGGGAGGGATTGGGGGCAGGAGGAGAAAGGGACGACAGAGGATGAGATGGTTGGATGGCATCACTGACTCAACGGATGTGAGTCTGAGTGAACTCCGGGAGATGGTAGTGGACAGGGAGGCCTGGCATGCTGTGATTCATGGGGTCCCAAAGAGTCGGACACGATGAGCAACTGAACTGAACTGAACCTGGTTTCTTTCAGGCTTCAAAAATAATGTAAAAAAATCATTCTCTTGAGTCATTCACTTTTGCTTTGTACTTGTACTTTTTTCTTTGTACTTACCAAGTTAAAACTTCACTGCCTAAAAACTAACCATAATTCCCTCTACCACTTTGTAACATAGACCAAATACCGTAGATGGGGTTCCAGCAAAAGTATCTGGGTTGTTTCCCTTCACCTCCTCTTGTTATTTCAAAAGAGTTAATATTCCAGTCTCTTTCATGCCTTCTTCCTCTAGATCGGTTCCTCCAAATTTAGTCTAAATGAACATTCAGTAGATATATGATGCATTATGCTTGATTACATCTTTTATTTGGAACCTAAGAAAGCCAGATATTTACTCCCATCTTCTTTAATGAATGGATTTGGTTTTATTTTTATTAGATTTGCTGGAATTTGAGACAGAAATATGTAGAATGATTTTAATTTCATTGAATTCAAAAGAAAAACACACTAAGAGATCAGCGGTCCCCCCACCTCCCCATATGTTCATTGAATTTAAGTGTGAGTGAGTAAATGAAAGGAAAACATAAAAACAAATGATATTGCTTGGAGTTTTGTAACTAGAATTTCATTCTCCTTTGTTTTTCTCTTTCACCCCTTTCACATAATTACTCTGTTCCTATGTTGATTTTTTTTTTCATTTTGTTTTGTTTTTAATGGTTAACTTAAATCAGACAAATAAGGCATACTGGTAATAACTTCATTTGTAAATAAAGGAAGTGATTTATTCACTCAGGTACCTTTTAAAACTGAACAGATCTTTATCAGGTGCTTTTGGCCTATCATGAATGAAATATGTATTTTATTTAAATAATGTGCTCACTTTATTTGGAATAGATTATGTAAAGAACACACTTCTATTAATACCTGCAGAAGAATATCTCACATTACTGTAAATCAGATTCTTATTTTGTACACAATCAGGAAGTGATCAGAAAACATGCAAATTGAGAAAGTAGTATTTAATAACTGCATCTTTAACCTCATTTAAAAATTAATCCAATAGGCATATAGTCAACTATCTTTTTAGTTTTCTCAACCAACTTCCAAACGTATTTTGTGTTGATATTTTAGGAGTAGATACACAGTTAGACAAACCAATTACTTCTTCCTTGTCTGCTACAGATAAAGCATAAGTTATTAGGTTTATTCTGTATGTGACTTACACAGCAGTTTAAGGAAAAAAATAACTTTTAATAAAGTTTTGAGCCCATGCTTGTTTTCCCAAGGTACAATATAGCTGTTATTTATAGTTTTACTAAAAAAGCTGGTCGTGAATTTTCAGCAGTTCATGTAACTAGCTTTCTGCTTGGGAAGGCAACATTACTTTCCAAAACCAGCTAAGAATTTTCTCTGACAGCAAGATTTTCAAGAAAAGATCTTTTTCCCCAGAAATCCATAATTAAACAATAACAGTGCCTGTATAAATCCAGTTATAGTTTTGTAAAATATATGTCTTTACTATGACTACTAAGAGAGTTTATTTCTTTAAATTGTGCAATATCCAGGTAATCTAAGTGAGGTAAAATATTCAATAAAGTTTCTTAATGGACATATGAGTTCCCTTCAGACTAGGTGTAGAAATTCTTACCCAGAAGAGCCAGTGATATTCAGAAACATGTTACATATTTCATTTTACTTAGAGAGGTCTTTACTCAGCTCTTGTATCTGTATTTCAAACATTAGCCACTAAACACCTGGACTATTTTACTTCCCTTTAACTCTCACTTATTTCACTTATGACTAATGCTGCTGCTAAATTGAGAAGGTCTTGGCTATCTGATAAAACCTACCAAATTATCACCCTCCTCCTTTCGGTGTGCTTTATTCTGTACATAATGTTCTTTTAAAATCACCTCTCTGAGGTATAAATGTGATGCATCACTTCCCCAGCAATTTCATCTCTACTATCTCCACAGTTTTGTTTTCATCATTCTACTGAAAATAATACTCTCAAGACACAAAACTATTTTACAAAACTCAATGTACTTTTTTTAACTAAGCCTGCAAGATATTTCTCAATAAATTCTCCCTTTTTTTCATACCAAAAATATTCCTAATTTTTTGATACATTCTTCAGTATCCCTTTAGTTGGTAGTAGATTTCCCAACGGACATAGTCATTGATCAGAAATATCTTGATATATTTCTAAAATATTTCTTTCAAAGGAGAAATGATACTCTGCTTTATCCCTTCCTTCTTGCTGTTGGCTATAATATACACATGATAATTTGGAGTTCTGGCAGCCACACTGGAGCATGATTTGGAATCAACATGAAACAGTTTAAAGGAAGGAAACTAAATCATTACGATTTCATGTAATCACTCTATACTGGAAGTCTAATCTACAAGCTTTTTTTATGTGAAAAGAAGATAATTATTTTGTGTATAAGCTAAATTTTCTTAAGTTTAGTAGGCATTTGATCTTATCCAAAATATCCATAATTTATTTGGTCCACACGAAATGGTCCTTGATTTGGTCCATTTAGTCCAATTGGCTGGACCAAGTATGCTCAAAGACATTTTCGATAGGACCAAATTTCAAGGACCTTTTGCTGTAGACCAAGTGTCTTATGACATTCTGGGCAGGACCAAGTTGTCTTGCAAGTCTTCTTAATAGAGCACACCATGGCATTAACCTTCTCTAAACCAATCTTTTGAGTCTGGCAGTACTACATATTTTGTTTCTCCTACACAAATTCTTTGCTCCAGAAGACAAGTAAATTAAATATAATGAAAAAACAAATCTGACACACTACCCAACAAATATTTGATAATTACCCATTTCTTCCCCTCTATTCAGATAGAACCAATATTCTCATCATTGCACACACTTGCCTTCCGTTTTTCCTTCTTTAAAGTTTTATATATGTGGTTTTTGACTGATTGAAATATGTTCTTTCCAACTTAATAACAATTAGAATTCATCACAGGATTGAAGAACCATGTGAAAGGATACTTTTTATATGACAATTTTGTTTTGAAGCAATCTTGCTTTTTTTTTTAAGAATCATGTCTCTTACTGAGTGGACCTTAATTTAATACTTCATATTTAATATTTCATCTTACTACTTGTTTAGTTCCATTAAAAAATTAATATTTTGATCCCTCATTCTCTAGAAAAGAAAACACAATCTAGTATAGGTAATAATTTCACAAAAAGAAAAAAACATGGCTACAATAAAAGTGAAATTAGAGATACTAGAGGTTATAGAAATAGCTTATTTATATACTTACATTTATATAATATGTAAATAAAATTTATATACTTATACTATTAATCTAATAAAATATATCATTATATATTAAAATTCTGTATTTGTAGAGTAAAATAAATATACTCTTTCTATAATCTGACCTCTAATACCACTTTTTACTTTTCCTGTAGCCATGCTTTCTTTTTTTTATGAAAAAAGACTTCAAAAATCTTGGTATTTGAAGAGACTTGTAAGATTGACTATGGCTTTTGCAATGAGTTGTATAGATACTGAGGACGGCATGACAATCCACTCGAGTATTTTTACCTGGAGAATGCCATGGACAGAAGAACCTGGTAGGTTACAGTCCATGCAGTCACAAAGAGTTTGACACAAATGGAATGACTTATCTAACACACACATAGAGAGAGATACAAGGCATATATTAAAAAGGGAACCTAGCAAAGAGCTGAAACTGTACTGTGAATTTTGAAAAAATAAGAAATTCCTAGTTTCCCTATATTATAGCTATATATGAGAAGTAAGATAAGTTACATAGAAAACATGCTAGATTGTATTGCTGAAGGTTCTAATTCCCACTAAAGATATTTGTACTTAATTAGATTTAGATTCAATATAAACCTTGAAGATCTTTTATCAGAGAATTGCTGTGACTGGAGCTTTGTTTTAAGAAAAATAATTTGTTACCAATGAATAAGATATTCAGAGAGACTGAGGTAAGAGGTAAGAAAATATCTGAGGAAGTTACATTTTTGCATAGGTAGTCTTCCTTTTGTATATAGTAAGGTTGTCTAATAATATGCCCTTGTGATGTATCTTCATGTCTTTGTATGTAGTACAAAATAAATTCAGTTCAGTTCAGTTCAGTCACTCAGCCATGTGTGACTCTTTGCGACCCCATGGGCTGCAGCACACCAGTCTCACTGTACATCACTATTTCACAGAGCTTGTTCAAATTTATGTCCATCGAGTTGGTGATGCTATCTAACCATCTCATCCTCTGTTGTCCCCTTCTCCTCCTGCCTGCAATATTTCTCAGCATCAGGATCTTTTCCAATGAGTCAATTCTTCACATCAGGTGGCCAAGGTATTGGAGCTTCAGCATCAGTCCCTCCAATGAATACTCAGGACTGATTTCCTTCAGGATTGATTGGTTTGATCTCCTTATAGTCCAAGGGACTCTCAAGACTCTCAAGACACTCTTCTCCAACACCACAGACCAAAGCATCAATTCTTTGGCGCTCAGCTTTCTTTATGGTCCAACTCTCACATCCATACGTGAGTACTGGAAAAACTATAGCTTTGGCTATATGGACCTTTGTTGGCATAGTAATGTCTCCACTTTTTAATATGCTGTCTAGGTTGCTCATGGCTTTTCTTCCAAGGAACAAGAGTCTTTTAATTTCATGGCTGCAGTCACGATCTGCAGTGATGTTGGAGCCCAAGAAAATAAACTCTCTTACTGTTTCCATTCTTTTTCCATCTATTTGCCATGAAGTGATGGGAACTGAAGCCATAATCTTTGGTTTTTTAATGTTGACTTTTAAACCAGCTTTTTCACCCCCCTCTTTCACTTTCATTAAGAGGCTCTTTAGCTCCTCTTCACTTTCTGCCATAAGGATGGTGTCATCTGCATATCTGAGGTTATTGATATTTCTCCTGGCAATCTTGATTCCAGCTTTCACTTCATCCAGCCCAGCATTTGCATGATGTATTCTGCATATAAACTAAATAAGCAGGGTGACAATATGCAGCCTTGATGTACTCCTTTCCCAATTTGGAACCATTCAGTTGTTCCATGTCCAGTTCTAACTGTTGCTTCTTGACCTACATACAGATTTCTCAGGAGGCAGGTGAGGTAATCTGGTATTCACATCTGTTTAAGAATTCTCCACAATTTGTTGTGATCCACCCAATAATAGGCTTTTGCATAATCAATGAAGTAGATGTTTTTCTGAGATTCCCTTGCTTTTTCAACATCCAACGGATGTTGGCAATTGATGTCTAGTTTCTCTGCCTTTTCTAAATCCCGCTTGAACATCTGGAAGTTCTTGGTTCATGTACTGTTGAAGCTTCTTGGAGGACACAAACAAAACCTTGTGGGCACCAGGAGCCAGTAGAAAGAAGCAGTGAACCCACAGGAAACTAGGCCAGACTTGCCTGTGAGTGTTCAGGAGTCTGTAGTGGAGGTGTGGGTTGGCAGTGGCCTGCAGTAGGGTCAGGGGCACTGAATACAAAAGTACTGGGAGGTGCCTCAGGGCAAACTGAGGGAACACAGTGAGGGAACACAGCCCTGCCCATCAACAGAAAATTGGATTAAAGATTTACTGAGCATGGCCCCACCCATCAGAGCTAGACCCAGATTCCCCTGTAGCCAGTCCCTCCCATCAGGAAGCTTCCACAAGCCTCTTATCCTTATCCATTAGAGAGCAGACAGAATGAAAACCACAATCTCAGAGAACTAACCAAACTGATCACATGGATCATAGCCTTATCTAACAATGAAGTTATGAGCCATGCCATGTAGGGCCACCCAAGATGGACGGGTCATGGTGAACAAAACATGGTTTTGTTTTGGAGAAGGGAATGGCAAATCACTTCAGTATTCTTGCCTTGAGAATCCCATGAACAGTATGAAAAGGCAAAAAAAAAAAAAAAAAAAAAAAAGACACTGAAAGATGAACTCCCCAGGTTGGTAGAAGCCCAATATACTACTGGGGAAGAGTGGAGAAATAACTCCAGAAAGAATGAAGAGATGGAAAAAAAGTGAAAACAATGCCCAGTTGTGGATGTGGCTGGTGATAAAAGTAAAGTCCGATGCTGTGAAGAGTAATATTGCATAGGAACCTGGAATGTTAGGTCCATGAATCAAGGTAAAATGGAAGTGGTCAAACAGGAGGTGGCAAGAGTGAGCACCAATATTTTAGGAATCAGTGAACTAAAATGGACCAGAATGGGTGAATTTAATTCAGATGACCATTATATCTACTACTGTGGGTAAGAATCCCTTAGATGAAATGGAGTAGCCCTCATAGTCAACAAAAGAGTCTGAAATGCAGTACTTGGGTGCAGTCTCAAAAATGACAGAATGATCTCTGCTCGTTTCCAAATCAAACCATTTGATATCCATGGCAAACCATTTGATATCACAGGAATCTAAGTCTATGCCCAACCACTAATGCCAAAAAGCTAAAGTTGAATGGTTCTATGATGACCTACAGGACAAGACACATATAGAATATTTAAACAAATTCTTATTAGCTTAAATCAGAGCTCCAGGAGAGAAGCTATTGGGGGGCGGGGGGGGATGTGGGTTGCTGAATCCAAAATTGGGCTTCCTTGGTGATCAGTAGTAAAGAATCTGCCTGCAATGCAGGAGATGTAGGTTTGTTCCCTGTCTTGGGTAGACCTCCTGGAGGAGGGCATGACAACCCACTTCATTATTCTGCCCTGGGAAATCCCATGGAGAGAGGAGCCTGGAGGGCTACAGTCCATAGGGTAACAAAGAGTTGGACATGACTGAAGTGACTGGGCATGCACACATGTTTGACAGCAAGATTTGAACCATTGAGAATTTACTTTCCTCTTCTTTCTAAAATCCAACTTTTGGTATTTACAATCAAAATGTACTTCATGTGTGCTCATCTAAACAAATAGTTCATGCATCTGGGAAATGCAACATAAGATAAAAAATTCATATACCTAGGATTTTTCCATGGCTCAAGGGAAAGCATTACAAGGATACAGTGCTGGAACTGAAAATGGGAATAATTTATAGTGCAATTACATAGTTTAGTCAAGGAAATAAAGAAATAAGAAAAACATGTTACAGCATAAGGAATAATATTGCAAAGGGAAAATAATTAAGAGGTTTTAAATTATAAACAGATGAGTCTCTTTATGTTTATGTATCAGTTTCATCATCATTTAGCCAATAGCATTGATTTGGTTGCTTCAGTTACCAGCCATTTGATTCATACACAGTCTCTGTCTTCAAGAATATCCCTTGATTCAACTTTAATAGTTTTCTAGGCTCAAAAAAAGAACAAGCAAAAAAATGCCTCTACTTTCCACCCTGACCCAAACACTGCTGATAAACCATTATGTTTATCTTGCTGATAAACCTTTACATTAAATGTAAAAGTAAAACCATATTCTAGTTTACATGACTATCCCTCCCAAAACATAGTTAGAAAGATTACCTTACCTACAAAAGCGATTTCTATTTAAGTAAAAGTTATAATGCTAAAATTTTTAAACAAAACATTCTTTTCAGTAGCTCGATCATGTCCAACTTTTTGCGACCCCATGAATTGCAGCATGCCAGGCCTCCCTGTCCATCACCAACGCCTGGAGTTCACCCAAACTCATGTCCATCGAGACAGTGATGCCATCCAGCCATCTCATCCTCTGTCGTCCCCTTCTCCTCCTGCCCCCAATCCCTCTCAGCATCAGAGTCTTTTCCAATTAGTCAACTCTTTGCATGAGGTGGCCAAAATACTGGAGTTTCAGCTTTAGTATCAGTCTTTCCAAAGAACACCCAGGGCTGATTTCTTTTAGAATGGACTGGTTGGATCTCCTTGCAGTCCAAGGGACTCTCAAGAGTCTTCTCCAACACCACAGTTCAAAACATCAATTCTTTGGCCCTTAGCTTTATTCACAGTCCAACTTTCACATCCATACATGACCACTGGAAAAACCATAGCCTTGACTAGATGTTAGAATGTGTTTAAAGGAGAATGTATGTTAGTCACTAAGTTGATGTTTCATATGTTAAAAGAAAATTATATCTAATAATATAAGACAATGCATTATTTAACAACATTTTAGAAGAAAAAGCACCTAAAAAAGATAATTCATTGACTTTAAAAATACATTTGAGCCTTGAACAACTTAGGAGTTAGGGATGCTGAATCTCTGTGCAGAAAATCCAAGTGTAGTTAATAATTGGTCCTCTATATCCATAGCTCCACATCAGCAGATTCAAACAACCATGGATTGTTTAGTAACCTAGAATTCACTATTGAAAGGAATCCAGGTATAAATGGACCCATGCAGTTTAAATTCATATTGATGAAGGGTCAACTATATACGTTAAATGTAACACTACCACCAACTGTAGTATGTCTTAGTACACATTAATATTTACAGTAGAGGACTCACATTGGATGTGCAGGTTATTGCAATTTCAGTGGAAGACTGTACATAATCACCACTTCTTCCACCTTAACTTGAAATTGGCCGCTCACCTTTCTCCAGACTAAATCAAGCCCCTTTGCCTCTATATCTCTGATATGTCTCAATCCTGTTTACCTGTGCTGTGCTTAGTTGTGTCCGTCTCTTTGTGACCCCATGGACTGTATCTTGCCAGGCTCATCTGTCCAAGGCAAGAATACTGGAGTGGGTACCCTATGCCTTCTCCAGGGCATCTTCCCAACCCAGAAATCAAACTTGTGTCTCCTGCATTGCAGGCAGGTATTTTACCAGCTGAGCTACCTGGGAAGCCCCCTGTTTACCTACTGTTCTCTATTTCCTTAACTACAGAGTGTTTTACTTTTGTACTTGCTCAAGACAATTGATTGGCCAGCATAAATAAATCCATCTTCAATGAAAGTATTCCTTTGGTGTATCTGAAAATTAGCATATAAAATTGTATAAAGATAAAAGCCTTTTTTACCCTTTCGCAACTTTTATCCTAAATTTATACTATCCCTCATAGTTTGTGTATGAATTGAAATACTCAGGAAAGTGTGTGTTCAGATTTTACCCAATAGTTGTCTTTCATCTGGTTTTCTATTTCTAAAGATGAAAAAGAAATCTCAGGGTGGAGTAAAGCAAATTTTAATAATGAGTACATAATCATCTTCTTTCTCTCTTTGCTGCTGCTGCTGCTGCTAAGTCACTTCAGTTGTGTCCGACTCTGTGTGACCCCATAGATGGCAGCCCACCAGGCTCCCCCGTTGCTGGGATTCTCCAGGCAAGAATATTGGAGTGGGTTGCCATTGCCTTCTCCTTTCGCTCTTTAGACATAGATAATTCAAGCTAAAAAACGGATATGCAAAAATTTTGAAATGTATGTGGGACCCACAGATTATTAAATGAGTATCAATTCTTAATATTTTGGAAAGGGGATTCTCAGGTAGCGCTAGTGGTAAAGAACCCCCCTACTAAGGCAGGTGACATACGAGATGTGGGTTCAATTCCTGGGTAGGGAATATACCCTGGAGGAAGGCACAGCAACCCTCTCCAGAATTCTTGCTTGCAGAATCCCATGAATAGAGGAGCCTGGCAGGCTACAGTCCATACGGTCGCAAAGAATTGGACGAAACTGAAGCAATTTAGCACATACACTCTCATACACTGTCATATGATATCATTTTTTATTATTTAAGCTCATCTCTTTAATCCATGTACTATAAGCTTTTAGCTTGTTAATATCATTCATGCTGATAGAGTAAAATTACTAAGATAGCTGTTCTGTTCAAAATCACTAATTGGGGAGGTAGCAAATATCATGAACACATACGCAAATGAAAGAAATTACAAAGAGTAGTGGTATTCTTTTGGAGTTTTAGTTTCCTTTGAGGGGCTCACATAAGCCACAAATTTATTTCTATTGGAGATTTCAGAATAAAGGAAGAGAAAAGTTCTGCATTGTTTCAAGAACTGGCCTTAATATATGTCAGCAAATTGATGATAGTTTAAAATGATTCTCTAGGCACATATTAAAGATCTCATGGTACATAAAGAAATACAGTGAGTAATAGCAGTGTCATGTCACACATTTAATAAAGTAGCTCCTGATAGCATTATTAATGATTTCCACACTCTTAGAGTGCTTCAAACACATTTTTTATAATGCCAAATGCTTTCTGT
This sequence comes from Bubalus kerabau, assembly GCF_029407905.1. Classification (NCBI taxonomy): domain Eukaryota; kingdom Metazoa; phylum Chordata; class Mammalia; order Artiodactyla; family Bovidae; genus Bubalus; species Bubalus kerabau. The sequence goes on along the minus strand of NC_073629.1, from coordinate 65,236,110 downwards.
CTTGTGACTAAGCAGATAATCATGGCTATTTTTATTCAGCAAGTCACTTCTTGAATTGTTTGGTGTTGCCATGTGTATAAAAAACATCATGTAAAACACAATTCTATTCAATAAACATTTGCTTTCTTTTTTTCCCCTTAGAGAAACTGAATTGTAGAAAAATACCATAAACTAAGGAGGCTTTCAGTGGAGTTAGACTTTCTAAAGCATTGTTGACCTGTTGCAATATACCTCTCATATTCTAGTATAAAATACTAGTTCAATTAGCAAATTTATTGTTGTTCCTTGTGAAGTTTCCTCTAAAAGTGACATAATTACTTCAAGATACTTTAGTTGGAAGTCTCCTAGAATGAATTTATCATCTTTAAATATTCATATAGTTTTTCAGCTTTGAAATCAACATCTTTGTTGATATGGGTTATCTGTATATTTAAAAGTACCATTATGACCAAACGAAAAAGAGGATTGCTACATAAACAATACTCTATACACTGGTTATACTACTCAGTATCTTTAGGTTAACATTTAAATCTACATACCTGGCTTAGAAATGCATCCTTAGCAAGATCCGGCTTTTTCAGTTACTAGTTATGTAAACTGTCAAACTTGAGATTCAGTTCAGTTCAGTTCAGTCACTCAGTTGTGTCCGACTCTTTGCGACCCCATGAATTGCAGCACACCAGGCCTCCCTGTCCATCACCATCTCCCGGAGTTCCACTCAGACTCACGTCCATCGAGTCAGTGATGCCATCCAGCCATCTCATCCTCTGTTGTCCCCTTCTGCCTCCAATTGTCAGGAGGCAGGATTGTCCTGCCGCCAATACCTCCCAGCATCAGAGTCTTTTCCAGTGAGTCAACTCTTCGCATGAGGTGGCCAAAGTACTGGAGTTTCAGCTTTAGCATCATTCCTTCCAAAGAAATACCAGGGCTGATTTCCTCCAGAATGGACTGGTTAGATCTCCTTGCAGTCCAAGGGACTCTCAAGAGTCTTCTCCAACACCACAGTTCAAAAGCATGCAATTCTTCGGTGCTCAGCTTTCTTCACAGTCCAACTCTCACATCCATACATGACCACTGGAAAAACCATAGCCTTGCCTAGACAAACCTTTGATGGCAAAGTAATGTCTCTGCTTTTGAATATGCTATCTAGGTTGGTCATAACTTTCCTTCCAAGGAGTAAGAGTCTTTTAATTTCATGGCTACAGTCACCAAATGATTAGGTCATTATTATTTTTAAAATCTAGACACATATTCTCACATCAACTGAGAAGTCAATATTTAGATTTAATTCTTACTATGTTAACAAATAATTTTTGTGTGCCTATGTCATGTCTGGAGTTGTGCTAAGCCAAATTAAAAAAAAAAAAATAGACCCATCCTCTTCCTTTGTAAAACTTAATCACAGTTCTATGGAGGCATAATTACAAATTTTGCTAGTTTTTACAGTTAAAAAGTTTGCAGTATCAACTAGATATATTGCTGGTTGGAATGTAAAATAATGCAGCTTTGCAAAAGACTTTGGCAGTTTCTTTTAATATGAAAGATACTCATAAGACTTATCAGCTCTCATTGTCCCCAGATAAATGGAAACCTATGTCCACACAAAGGCTTTTGTATGAATATTCCCAGCACCTTTATTAGTAGTATACAAAAATTAGAAACAATATAAATGTTCCTCTACTCATACATGAATGCATAAAATGCAGCTTATGAATAAAAGGGATTCTTCTCAGCATTAGTAAGAAACAGATGGCTGATACATACAGCAACACCAATACATTACAAAATATATTGAAGAAGCCAGACACAAAATATATTGAAGAAACCAGACACAAAATATGAAATTTTTCATTAAATTCTAGAAAAGAAGATTCCAATGTGTGGTAAATTTTAATAATTCTAGCCTACCATAAAGCAAACATATTTTCATTGGCACTGGCTGAAAAAAAACCCAATAAAAATTTCTGGGGTGACAGAAATGTTCTATACGTAGATTCATTAGTGATTATACAGATGTATAGATCTGTCAGAATTCATAGAATTATACCCTTAAACTAAGTAAACATCACTGAAGTTGTTATATTTCAAAAAGTTTATTTTTAAATGTGTATGGTAGTATAAAAGGGAATAATAGGGGATATAGCTTATCTTGGGAAGTCAGGAATGTCTTTATTTTTTTATAGTTGCCTTACAATGTTGTTAGTTTCTGCTGGACCATGAAGTGAATCAGCCATATGTATACAAGTGTTCCCTTCCTCTTGACCTCCCTCCCATCTCCACCTTCTCCCATCCATCTAGGTCACCACAGAACACTTGGTTGAGCTCCCTGTGCTACACAGCAGGTTCCCATTAGCTATCTATTTTAAACACAGTAGTGTATATATGTCAATCCCAATCTCCCAGTTTATCCCTCTTCTTTTTCCCTGCTCCCTACACTGTTCACAATCCCACTACTGGGCATGTACCCTGAGAAAACCATAATTTGAAAAGACATATGCACCCCAATGTTCATTGCAGAACTATTTAAAATAGCCAAGACATGGAGACAACCTAAATGTCCAAGACAGATGAATGGATAAAGAAGATGTAGCATGTATGATATATACAATGGAGTATTACCCCCCCATAAAAAGGAACAAAATAATTTAAAGATATGGATGAACCTAGAGTCTGTCATAGACAGTGAAGTAAGTCAGAAAGAGAAAAGCAGATATACTATATTAATGCATAAGTATGCAATCTAGAAAAATAATGCAGTTGAACATTTGCAGTGCAGAAATAGAGGTGCAGGCATTAGAGAGCAGAGAGTACTAATGAAAACTGAATCTGGTGAATTAGGGAGTCAAATAGTATTGAGGGAAGGGGAGGCAGAAGAGGGCCTTCTATGGGAGAGGAACAGGTTATATGCCAGCAGTAGGTAGACACTGAAGGAACTGGTAGAAAATTGCAGTTAGAACTCAATGACTGATGGAGACAAAGAGGTGTGAAAATCCTGGAGAAGCAAGTGTATGACTAAGGATCTGTGTGCCATATTAAGAATTGTGCTATGTCTGTAAGGAAGCTTGGCTAGAAAGAGTAGAATAAACTGTAGCCCATCAGGCTCCCCTGTCCATGGGATACTCCAGGCAAGAATACTGGAGTGGGCTGCCATTTCCTTCTCTAGGGTATTGTCTCAAGCCAGGGACTGAAACTGTGTCTCCTGCATTGAAGGTTTTTCTTTACCAACTGAATCACCAGGGAAGCCCAGATAAACTCAGACACTTCCTATTGTTGACCGACTATTTTGTGACAAGTAGATACCTTCTGCATATTTTTTGCAAAAATCTGATTAAGTTCTTTATCATCAGAACTTCAGTGGTTTGCAGATTTATGCCCTGTATTTGGTGTAGCTTTGTTTTATTTTTAAGATGTGTAAGTATAAGCTCCTTGATGTTCATCTTGGCAATGGCTTTTTGGAATTGATAATAAAATTAGAGGCTAAATAAATAAGTAAATGGGACTACCTTAAACTAAAAAGCTTCTGCACAGCCAAGAAAACTTTCAACAACATGAAAGCAATCTATAGAATAGGAGAAAATATTTGCAAATCATATATGTGATAAGGAGTTAATATCCAAAATAGATAAATAACTCATACAACTTAATGAAACAAAAACTAATAACCCAATTAAAAATAGGTTGAGGATCAGAATAGACATTTTTCCAAAGAAAACTTAGACATACAAATTGCCCAAAAGGTACAGGAAAATGTATTCAGCATCACTAATCATCAGGAAAATGCAAGTCAAAAATCACATGATATCACCTCGTATTTGTTAGAATGACTATTTCAAAAAGAAACAAGAGATGACAAATGCTGATGAGGATTTGGAGATAAAGGAATCCTCGTACACTCTTGGTGAGATGTTCCTCGAAATACGAAAAATAAAACTACTATATGATACAGCAATCCCACTTCTGGGTGTATATTCAAAGGAACTGAAAATATGATATTTAAGAGAGTCCCTTGGACTGCAAGGAGATCCAACCAGTGCATTCTAAATGAGATCAGCCCTGGGTGTTGTTTGGAAGGAATGATGCTAAAGCTGAAACTCCAGCACTTTGGCCGCCTCATGCAAAGAGTTGACTCATTGGAAAAGACTCTGATGCTGGGAAGGATTGGGGTCAGGAGGAGAAGGGGACGACAGAGGATGAGATGGCTGGATGGCATCACCGACTCGATGGACGCAAGTCTGAGTGAACTCCGGGAGTTGGTGATGGACAGGAAGGCCTGGCGTGCTGCGATTCATGGGATCGCAAAGAGTCGGACACAGCTGAGTGACAGAACTGAACTGAACTCACTGGAACTCTCATGTCATTGTAGCATTTTTCAGTACAGCCAAGATACGGAAATACCCTATGTGTCTATGTTAGTCAATGGAAAAAAAAAATATTGGGTGTGTATGTATGTATATAATATTACTAAGCCATGAGAGAGAAGGAAATATTACTGTTTACAACAACATAGATGAAAAGTGAGGGTGTTATCCTAAACTAAATAAGCTAGATAGGGAAAGACATACTGTATGGTATAACCTCTATATAGAATATAAAACTCAAATTCATAGGAATAGAGAGTAAAGTGGTTAAGAGGCTGAGGGTGGGAAAAATAGAGAGATGTTGGTGAAAGGGTACCCATTTTCAGCTATAAGATGAGTTACAAGATAACTAAGATTTGAGGACCTTCATGTATGTGGATCAATGTAAACTTTAAATACCTTACAATTTTTTGTGAATTATACTTCAGCAATTTGAAAATTACTTTCTACATTTTCATAGAAATTGCTGTGGAACAAAAAGCCTATGCTATATACCACAGAATTTGTATTCTCTTTAAGCTTCTGGGGGTTCTCAATTGATATTGTTAATTTGAATATAGTTTGAAATGAGGAAAAAATAAGTAAATGAGAGAAAAAAAAAAGAATCCTCTTGTGTTCATTCTATAACAAGCCTTTAGCACATAGAGTATGTTGAATAGCCCCTCATCTGAATTAAGAATAATCCCTCATCTGAATCCCAACCATTCCATAATTTAGTATCTTGGAATAAGTTATGTATTTTCAAATTTCCCAAAACTGTAATGAGAGTACTGTCCTCATGAGTTAAATCAAAATCCAAATTGCTTACCAAATCCAGAAATCATGCTTATGAAGTTATTGAAATATGTCAGGGTGGGATACTATGGTAGGCAGAAATTTAATGACTCCTTGAAAGAGATCTACACTTTAATCCCTGAATCTGTATTACCTTACATAGTGAAAGGATGCTACAGATGTGATTAAGGTTAAGGACATTGATATAGAGGGAATATCCTGGAATGTTTGGGGTACATACAAGATAATCACATGATTCCCTTAAAGTGGAAAAAGAGTATATCAGTGAGATTCAAAAAAAGAGAGAGACTCAAGCTGGACCATGAGCCAAGGAATGTGAATGGCCTCTATAAATTGGAAATATATCTCAGCCAACAAAATATAAGAATCCCAATCCTACAACTGATAAGGATAGAGTGCCGCTGCTGCTGCTGCTAAGTTGTTTCAGTCGTGTCTGACTTTGTGCGACCCCATAGACAGTAGCCCACCAGGCTCTCTCGTCCCTGGGATTCTCTAGGCAAGAACACTGGAGTGGGTTGCCATTTCCTTCTCCAATGCATGAAAGTGAAAAGTGAAAGTGAAGTCTCTCAGTCGTGTCCAACTCCTAGCAACCCCATGGACTGCAGCCTACCAGGGTCCTCCGTCCATGGGATTTGCCAGGCAAGAGTAATGGAGTGGGGTGCCATTGCCTTCTCCGAAGGATAGAGTAGGATAATTAAATAGTTTAGAAAACTCACTTGGAGATTAAGGGCAGAAGGGAATTTTAAGGGAGTTTGGGAGACTGTTGTGAGCTAATAACCACCCACGAATATAATAAACTAGCAACAGTCTAGCAACAATCTACTTCTTTTTTTTTAATTTTTAAAAATTTATTTATTTTAATTGGAGGCTAATTACTTTACAATATTGTAGTGGCTTCTGCCATACATTGACATGAATCAGCCATGGGTTTACATGTGTCCCCCATCCTGAACCCCCTCCCACCTCCCTCCCCATCCCATCCCTCTGGGTCATCCCAGAGCACGAGCCCTGAGCACCCTGTCTCATTCATCAAACCTGGACTGGCAATCTGTTTCACATATGATAATATACATGTTTCAATGCTATTCTCTCAGATCATCCCACACTTGCCCTCATCCACAGAGTCCAAAATACTGTTTATAGATCTGTGTCTCTTTATCTGTGTCGCATATAGGGTTATCATTATCATCTTTCTAAATTCCATATATATGTGTTAGTATACTGCATTGGTGTTTTTCTTTATGGCTTACTTCACTCTGTATAATAGGCTCCGGTTTCATCCATCTCATTAGAACTGATTCAAATGTATTCTTTTTACAGACTTTTTACAGACTGTCTACTCTACTTCTTGATGGAAGACTAAGTGCATCCAAGCACCAGGCACAAGCAAGACATAAACCCTGATAGTCAAAGTGTTAGTTGCTCAATCATGTCTGACTCTTTGCCACCCTATGGACTGTAGCCAGCCAGGCTCCTCTGTCCATAGAATTCTCCAAGCAAGAATACTGGAGTGGGTAGCCATTCCCTTTTCCAGGCGATCTTCCAGACCCAGGAATCAAATCCAGGTGTCCTGCATTGTAGACGGATTCCTTACCATCTGAGACACCAGCGAAGCCCAAAACACAGGATGGTAGATAATGGGATTAGAATCTTACATGAAGTCAGAATTAATTGTCCTTGAAGAGTAGCATTTCTGCATGTAGCCAAGACAGAAATATAGGTGAAATGGGAAAAACTAGGTGAAAGGTGTCCTTATATGGAAACCTGAGATAAGTTATCATATTTTACTATATGTTTCCACCCTTCTGGAGAAAGTAATGACAACCCACTACAGTTTTCTTGCCTGGAGAATTCCAGGGACAGAGGAATCTGGTGAGTTACAGTCCATGGAGTCCCAAAAAGTCTGACATGACTGGAGTGAGTAACAGACACACAGCAACCTTTTAGGGGATGACAGAGGATGAGATGGTTGGATGGCATCACCAACTCAATGGACATGAGTTTGAGCAAACTCCTGGAGATGGTGAAGGACAGAGGAGCCTGGTGTGCTGCAGTCCACAGGGTCACACAAAGTCTGACATGACAGAACAACTGAACTATGACCACCCTTTTGCTAATATGCATATGATTTGAATAGTGTCATGACTGTCCTGGTTAAATCATAAAGGGCCAAAGGAGGAACTAATGATGTAAGCCTTGATGTCTACTCAAGAATGAGGAAGAAGGTGGCCTTCTTCCCTCCCTGCTTTTTCTTTGATTAAAAATGTAGCCCTCTTTATTCTCAGGACTGCTGCATTCCTTTGTTAGCCTGCTTGTCTCTCTCACAAGTGTTCTATGCTAATAAATTCATTATTTGCCTGATGCTTTGCCTCAGACTGAATTCTTTCTAAGAGAAAAAAAGCTTCTGAGCTTCTAGGTCCTAACACCAGGTAAGCAGTTTTAATCAAATGATAGTGGGTTGGATTACCCTCCTCATCAGGGATTGTGGGATCAAGTCCCAACCTGATTTTAGGGTGAGTTTGAGTCCCACCCCAGGTGTGTGGTTTTACAACCATAAGAAACTGAGTTCTGCCCATAACTTGAATGAGTAAGAAAACAGATTTTCCCTTAGAATCTCCAGAAAGAAACTCAGCTCCACTGACACTAATTTTGTCCTTGTGAGACCCATACTAGACTTCAAGCCTGGGCTTCCCTGGTGGCCCAGACAGTAAAGAATCTGCCTGCAATATGGGAGACCTGAGGTTGATTCCTGGGTCTGTAAGATCCCCTGGAGAAGGGAATGGCTATATAAAATTGTAAAATAATATATTTGTGGATTTTAAAATCTGTGTTTTTTAACTTTGCCAAATTGTAATACTTCCTAGATTTGATTTTCACCAAAAATAACTTATGTATGATGACTGTTTTATTCTAGTATTGTTTTTTTCTAGTGTTTCTCCTAGTCTTTTTTACAATAGAACTATCTATGTATATTAAAATTAATAGTTTTTAATCTCGATTAAACTGCATGATATTTAACCCAAAAGTTTTGATACAATTCTCTTCCAATCAGGAAAAGACTACAACCTGGCATTCAGAGATGTCCATGTTAAGGTATCAATCTACTTTTTTTTTCATATTATTTCTCATTATTCTATACAGAAAACCTGCGTTTTCCATTTGTATCTGAACATATTGTGTAATTTCTTTCATCTCTATCTCTTGGAATTCTATACTAATGCTTCCCTTTCCTAACATATCTCTTTTCCTATTCCTTCCTACTTTAATTTGTATCCTGAACTATGTCAATTTTAAGGAGCCTTCCAAAGCCATCCATTCCTTCAATGATTCTACAATGTATAACAAAGCTGTATTTCGTTTTTTAAGTTAAATATTCCCAATCATGTTAGAAGTTACTTATGTCAGCATAATAAAGATAGCAACACCTGACAGGCAGTAAACACACACAACAATTACATTCATTTATAAACATACAAGTATAATAGTAGCAAATTAATTTTCAAATGTTTTAGAGAAATGAAAAACTAACAGTGAAGTTTATTCTGATAACAAATATAAATGTACAGCATAAAATCTTGGAAAATAAGTTCCATAAATACGAAGCCATAACATTTCTACATATTAAAATGTATTTTGAATCTACTATATTTCATATTACTAAAATGAAATTGAGTAAGGAGTTGTAAAAAATCAAAATACATTTATGACAAAAAGCATAATTTTAATTAATGGAAAAAATTCAGTAGAGTTTTTTTTTGAAAGACAGACTACCAAACTAGAGAAAAGACTAAACTGAATTTCCCATGTTATGCCCAATATCGACACACACATTTGTTGATATTATGAATATTTTTATACAAGGGCAGTCAACTTTGTTTGTTCAGTAATGTAGTCCTAGCCCCTTGAAAAGTACCTGCCATGTAAAGAAGCCAATAATTTTTACATTTTATAAAAATAAAATCTAGAGGAGAAATAATAGAACATATATAATAAAATGTTTGTAGAGGATAAAGCTTACAAGTATTTAAATGAATAGCACAGAAAAAACACAACTCACCAACAATAAGATTGACAATGAGCCAATTTCTTTAATTTACAATGAATTCATATGAAGTAATAGGAAAATCAGGCTGCCAGGGCAACAGATAAGTTGAATAAAAAATAATTACAAATACTCAGTAAGCATTAAAAAATATTTCCATCTCACTTTTAAGGAATGCAAATAAAAATAAGATGCTTTATTTTCTTTTTTAACCAATTAAATACAGAAACATGCAAATGTTTGGTAATATTCAGAGCTTATAAAAGAGTGAAGAACTATACAGATTCAAACACTATAGTTGCCAACTATTTGCAATTTTGGAAAAATCTATTAAAATTACAAATGCATATATCAACTGACATAGATCACATTGCTGGAAATTTACTCTGCTGGAATTCACACAAATTCTATAAATGTATTTACCATCAAGTGATATTTCTTGAACTCCTCATGAAATAGGAATATTCATGGAGCTGGTGTGAAAGAGGTTAATAAGGAAGATAACAGCATTTGACACAATATATGTAACCAGCCAAGGGGTTCACAGTCTAGTCAGAAGGAGATATGGTATCTGTATAAGTATGGTCAGGTAACAAAATAAGCGTGAACCACCTAAATTATCCATTTGTATATTATCTATTATTAATTTTCACATACCCATCCAACAGAATATTATGTAACCAGTATAAGAATCTGGTAGACATATTTGTGCTACTATAAGAAGATAGAAATCATATACACTTAAATGGAAAAAAAAGTAAGATGTGGAATAATGCATCTGGTATTATTTCTTTTATGTATATACAAAAATTGCAAAAAAAAAATAATGAACACAGCTATTTTGGTAAGAGTAGTGCCTTTCTTGGTGGAGAAGGCAATGGCACCCCATTCCAGTACTCTTGCCTGGAAAATCCCATGGACGGAGGAGCCTGGTAGGCTGCAGTCCATGGGGTCGCTAAGAGTTGGACACGACTGAGCAACTTCCCTTTCACTTTTCACTTTCATGCATTGGAAAAGGAAATGGCAACCCACTTCAGTATTCTTGCCTAGAGAATCCCAGGAATGGGGGAGCCTGGTGGGCTGCCATCTATGGGGTCGTACAGAGTCGGACATGACTGAAGCGACTTAGCAGTAGCAGCCTTTCTTGGAAAATATGGGCTAAGAGGGTAAACTTCTTTTTAAATTTGTTTTTTTGAAGTATAGTTGATTTACAATGTTGTGTCAGTTTCTTCTATATAACATAGTGATTATGCTTCATATTTTATTTTTCTTATATATGCCTGAAATGTCTGGATTTTTAAACCATGACTCAACAAAGCCAGCTTCCCTGGCTTTAGTAAAGCTTCCCTATTAAAGAATCCACCAGCCAAGGCAGCAGACACAGGTTCAATCCCTGGGTCAGGAAGATATCCTGGAGAAGGAAATACAACCTACTCAAGTAGTTTTGCCTGGGAAATCCCTGGACAGGGAAGCCTGGTAATCTATAGTCCATGGAGTCACAGAAGAGTTGAACATGGTTTAGCAACTAAACAACAATGACAAAACAATATCAAGAGAGACTTTTGACAGCAGCTTTATCTCCCAATTTGATTTTTTCTTTATGTACATAAAATTGTTTCTAAACATTAATATATTTTGCAAAATAATTAAAATAAAACTATAGAGAAAAATAAGCTTGCATTTTTGAGGCCACAGTTTGGAAGAGGGAGAGAAACTGTTTCTTTTTTGGTCTCAGGAATGATGCTTTCTCAAATTTATTGTAAGTAGAGATTACTTCATGTTTTCAATTTCCCAAAAAGTAGGCCACAAAAGTATACTTCATTTGTTTAAGTCTGAGTTGTAATCTGAAATGAAAGTTATAATTCCATTCGTGCAATCAACAGAAGCAAGAGTTGTGGAAGTGCTGACACCATACAAACTAGTCTTGTGCTGAGAACGATGCTATAATGAGTTGGGCTCATTGTGTCTTTCTCAGACATATGCTTTTTTTAATTTATATTTTCAATCATTATGTTGATGACCTGCATCATTTGCACTATGTAAAAACCCTTATGATAAAGTATTTTATCAGTTATTTGAAAAGAGGATCATTTTCTTCAATTAGCTTTTAGTTTGCCAAAGGTTTTAAAAATGTGCAAATTTATTTTTACAAATAATTGAGAAAAGAAAAAAAATCTTTCAGCATTCTCCATCAAGGTGCTAGATGTTCATTTCATCTTTTTCCTAATGAGATACTTTAGATAGCTCCTTTCTCTGCTCTGTAGCTCATGGAGGGTAGATGTTATCTGCATTATTCATTATTGAAACGGTGGTATATCTTGGTTAGATTCTAAACTCAAAGTAGTTCTTATGACTAACCCTATGTCTCCCATAAAAATCATGAATTATGTAATGTGCAAATCTTTTCACTATAACATCACTGTTTCTGGCAAGATAGTCAGTTATTTTTATTAAATGTTGCTCATTTACCATATGGACCCCCATTTTCAAGGTAATTATGCAACAGAGATGAGGATATATTAAATGTACCAAGTATCTTTCCAATTAAAAATATTTTAGACCACACATATAAAATCATTTCTGCACAACTCCAAACATCAAGATCAAGTGTTTTTTCCCCAATTACATCTAAAATGACACAGAATACTAAAAATGTTTTCTTCAGGTGGAAACCATAAACTATTAAAAAATATACCATCACTTCAAACTAAAAAAAAAAAAGTCACATTCTGCACTGTACAGATATATAGAGTCCACAGCACTTTTAATTGTCTATGGTCTTTATAATGATCATTTAATTTGTTGTTAAATATTTATAAGCTTGAAGATTTGTCATATCATTGATTAAGACAGCATTGATGTGAACTACAGTCATTTTAATGTGTTAATAAATCATGATTAGTTCTCCTTGAAATTTCAAACATTGTATTTCTTTCTTCATCTCAAAACTATAGTCTTTAGCTGCATACATCCTCTGAACTAAGTATCTTTATTTTAAATAACCTATTTTCCAATTTGTATCTAGAATGCATTTCCTGAATTAAAACTCTTTTTACCGTATGGATCTTGTTTGAAAGAAGGCTGTTGATCTTTCTAGCCATGTTACTTTCTGAAAATCACCTTCTCTAAATTATCTGACTTTTCTGTGTATGCTTAATTATTCAATTACTTACTATATTGGTGGCTAGGATTATCATACTATTTTTCCGAAGATAAGGGTTAAATCCTGGATCTTTTTCTTCCTTCCTCAGTTTATAGAAGTGTTAAAGAGGGAACAAACTTTATATTCACTCATTCATTTATTCTCCAATTGCTATCCATAAAGAAGGATGAATTAAGCTCCCCCCAAAAGGAAAAAACTGAAGTCAAGTAAGGGTTTCTCAGATCAGTTATGAGTTCTTAAGTTGGTAGTTAACTAGAATGGTTACTATTATGATCTAAAATTACTAATAACTTTTCTTTCCAGGAACTGACATATTTATATTTAAGAAGGAAATGGATATGTGGGCTTCCCTGGTGGATCTGACAGTAAAGAATCTGCCTACAATGCAGGGGACCTAGGTTTGATCCCTGTGTTGGCAGATCCTCTGTAGAGGAGAATGGCTACCTAACTCCAGTATTCTTTCCTGGAGAATTTCATGGACAGAGAAGTCTGGTGAGTTACAGTCCATGGGGTCACAAAGAGTCAGACACGACTGAGCAACTAACAGTTTCACTTTCAAATAAATATATGTTGAGCACTAATAGGTTCTAATTATGTCCAATTATATATTATAATCTTATTAAATCACAGAAAAAGCCCAAATAACTTCTTCATGTCACACAATAATCGACCAAATAAATACATCTGATTCTAAAATCTCCTGTGCAACCCTTCTGAAATATTGTTTCAAAAGCTGTAATTATCAATATGACTGTTATTTTGTTCTTTCCAGTGTAAAAATTATCTTAAGAACTAGTATGTAATCTATTATTTATAGGAATTCAGTGAGGTATGGAGAAGGCAATGGCACCCTACTCCGGTACTCTTGCCTGGAAAATCCCATGGACGGAGGAGCCTGGTGGGCTGCAGTCCATGCTAAGCGTCGGACACGATTGAGTGACTTCACTTTGACTTTTCACTTTCCTGCATTGGAGAAGGAAATGGCAACCCACTCCAGTGTTCTTGCCTGGAGAATCCCAGGGACGGGGGAGCCTGGTGGGCTGCTGCTGTCTATGGGGTCGCACAGAGTCGGACACGACTGAAGTGACTTAGCAGTAGCAGCAGTGAGGTATGAGACAGGGGCTGTTATCTCCACTTCACTGACAAGAAAAAGAGGTAAAGGTTTAAGGAACATGCTAGATTATCGTATTATATAAGTGAATATAACTTTATTTGCTATAGTATGACCCTTAAATATTAGTTATTTAACCCACAAAAGAGGTATTGCTTAGCCAAGCAAGTCCAAATTTCATTTGTTCTGGTATTTGGGAGCTGCTTTATGTAGTCCTTCAATTCTTCACCATGTTGTTTCCAGGATCATCCTGGACATCAACTCCCAGGAAACAAAAGACAAAGGGTGGTGGATTACACAGACATTCTTTTTTCTGGGCCAAGTCAGAGAGCAGTTTTTACCATCTTGAGCACACATTCCATTGGCCAAAACACAATCATATAGCTAGGAGATTAAATGGAGTTGTTTTATCTATTCTTGCACAACAAACTACTCCAAGTCTTAATGCCTTCAAAGGATTAGTGGTTCTGACAGTTGACCAGAGTCAGATGGATGGTTTTCATGCAGGGTCTCTTAGGATTGTATTTTGATGTTGTCTGAGTCATTAAACATAAGGAGATAGCTTTCTTTCATGGTAGTTCACTCACACAATTGACAACTGATATTGCCTATGGACTGGTAGCTTAACTGAGGCTGTAAACCAGAATAACCACAGGTAGACTGTTCACGTGATGTGGGATTCTTAGAACATGATCCTTAGGTTCCTAGAGGAATCATCCTAAGAGCAAGCATTCAAGAAAGCAGGAAAAGGAAACACTGTATAATTTAGAACTATGCTGGAATTGGCACAGTGGTGCCTCTGCCATATTCCATCAAGTAGATGCCCCACCCTGTTTCAAAAGAGGAGAGAAATAAATGTCACTCCTTAAGTGGAAGAGTGGCAAAATCACATTGAATGAACATGGAAAGTGGGATAAATTATTTCCAACATCCCTATAAAATACAATCTGCCACAGTAATCTAGTTATGTGCCCAGCAAAAAAACAAATTTGTTTAGAAATAGCCAGCCTCTTTCTGTCACACTGAGTTAATAAGATGTACTGCTGCTGCTGCTAAGTCATTTCAGTCGTGTCTGACTCTGTGCGACCCCAGAGACGGCAGTCCACCAGGCTCCCCCATGCCTGGGATTCTCCAGGCAAGAACACTGGAGTGGGTTGCCATTTCCTTCTCCAATGCATGAAGGTGAAAAGTGAAAGTGAAGTCGCTCAGTTGTGTCCGACTCTTCACGACCCCATGGACCGCAGCCCACCAGGCTCCTCCATCCATGGGATTTTCCAGGCAAGAGTACTGGAGTGGGGTGCCATCGCTTTCTCCAATAAGATGTACACCCAGGACATAAAATTAAGTATTTGAATACTCAAGTTAAATATATATAATCAGGGTGGAATAAACTTTTATGATTATTTTGTTAACTATTAATATGACCAACCTTGACAGCATATTAAAAAGCAGAGACATTATTTTGTCAGCAAAGGTCCATCTAGTCAAGGCTATGGTTTTTCTTGTAGTTATGTATGGATGTAAGAGTTGGACTATAAAGAAAGCTGATCACTGAAGAATTGATGCTTTTGAACTGTGGTGTTGGAGAAGACTCTTGAGAGTCCCTTGGACTGCAAGGAGATCCAACCAGTCCATCCTCAAGGAGATCAGTCCTGGGTGTTCATTGGAAGGACTGATGCTGAAGCTGAAACTCCAATACTCTGGCCACCTGATGTGAAGAGCTGACTCATTTGAAAAGACCCTGATCCTGGGAAAGATTAAGGGCAGGAGAAGAAGGGGACGACAGAGGATGAGATGGTTGGATGGCATCACCACTCAATGTACATGAGTTTGGCTAAACTCCGGGAGTTGTTGATGGACAGGGAGGGCCTGGCATGCTGTAGTTCATGGGGTGGCAAAGAGTCAGACATGACTGAGCAACTGAACTGAACTGAACTGAATCTCTACTAAAGTTTAATGAGTAAAAACTCATCAAAGTGGCTAATCACCAACTTGCAATGGATTAGCTGCTACCTTCTTACTAAATACTAGAACTCTACCAACAAATGGTAGGCAGGTTAATTTGATTTGACCCTTTCCATCATAGAGGGAATTCTTATTTCTCACTAAAAAAAGAAAATTATTCTGAATGTATATTTGCCTTTTCTTCCTGCAAAACTTCCCTAAGCACTTCATCATACGTCTTACATGAAAAATTCTGCTTCTACTCTAGGAACTAATTTTACAGCAAAAGGAATTAAGCAATTGTCTCACCCCATACAGTGTATGGTTCTTAATGTTTACTCCATTACCCAGATATAACTGGCCCTAGAGAATATTGAAATAAGCTTGTTGAAGACTCAGTTACTCTCCTAATTGGGAGAAAAACACTGAATCATTATAAACCATATGCCATTATAAACATATTTGAATGAGTAACCACCATATGGTGCTCTTTCTCTTATAGCTACACTGTATTTGTATGATAGTCAAAGAATGAAAGTCAGTTTAGCTATAGATCATAACTCATAATGTTTTATATACTGTCCCCCAAATTTTGGACTTCACTGGATTTGAGTTTGTCATAATGATGGTAATTAATTTTAGTCATTCAGTAAGTGATCTCCAATATGTCATTGGTTTAATTTTACAAAGGTTTATTTCTCATTCATGTAAAGTTTGGTAGAGTCACTCTTCTATCCTTGGAGATGGAAATGGAAAACCACTCCAGTATTCTTGCCTGGCTATGGAGAGAGAAAAGGAGCCTGCAGAGCTACAGTCCACACAGTTGCAAAGAATCAGTCAAGTCTGAGCAATGGAGCACACATATACGCTTTTCTATCCTGTGATTCAGGAAGACTGATTCCAACTATTTTGTAGTTCTTCATTCTCAATGCACTGTTTCCAAAATCTGGCTGATGAGTGAAAAGAGTGATGAAGAAAGCATGCTAACTCTAACATGCCACAGACTACACAGGATACAACTCCACTTACATTTCCATTGGCCAGAACTCAACCACATGGCCTTAAATCAACTTTGAGAAATCTCTCTCTCTCTCTCTCTAGTCACTCAGCTGTGTCCAACTCTTGCGACCCCATGGACTATAGCCTGCCAGGTTCCTCTGTCCAAGGGATTCTCCAGGCAAGAATACTGGAGTAGGTTGCCATTTCCTTCTCCATTGAGAAATATAGGGAGTGTGTTAATATTTGTTGGCCTAAGTTTTTCTGCCACAAAGATCACAGTGACCAAGAGACAAATGCTTCCACTAGAAGACACAGCAATACTTCTACTGAAATTAAGTAAATTGAAACTGTCACCTTCCAGGATCCTCATGCCACTGAATTAACAGGCAAAGAAAAATGATTACTGTTGAGGTGATTAATCCTCATTCAGTCAGTTCAGTCAATGGGTTGTGTCTGACTCTTTGAGACCCCATGTGCTGCAACACAGAGGCCTCCCTGTCCATCAACAACAACTGGAGCTTGCTCAAATCATGTCCATTGAGTCAGTGATGCCATCCAACCATCTCATCATTTGTTGCCCCCTTCTCCTCCTGCCTTCAATCTTTCCTAGCATCAGGGTCTTTATTTTCAAAAGAAAATAATATTGCTACCATACAATGGCAGTAGGAGAATCTCAGCCAGATATCTAAGGACTTCTCTAAGGATAGATCCTAGTATTGCCATTCCCAAAGGAAGAACAAGAATAAAGATAGTTACAGACTACTGTAGCCTGGCAATCAAGAAAAACTATATTAGCCTTTGCTACATAACAGTAAAACAACATCAACAACAATAAAACCACAGAATTTCAGTAGCTAATAAAACAAACATTGTCACATATACATGTTTTCTGGCATGTAAATTAGCAGAGACATTACTTTGCCAACAAAGGTGCATCTAGTCAAAGCTTTGGTTTTTCCAGTAATCATGTATGGATGTGAGAGTTGGACTATAAGGAAAGCTGAGTGCCAAAGAATTGATGCTTTTGAACTGTGGTGTTAGATAATACTCTTGAGAATCCCTTGGACTGCAAGGACATCCAACCAGTCCATCCTAAAAGAAATCAGTCCTGAATATTCATTGGAAGGACTGATGCTGAAGCTGCAACTCCAAAATTTTGGCCACCTGATCCAAAGAACTGACTCATTTGAAAAGACCCTGATACCGGGAATTATTGAAGGTGGGGGATGACAGAGGATGAGATGGTTGGATGGCATCACTGACTCAATGGACATGAGTTTGAGTAAGCTCCAGGAGTTGGTGATGGACAGAGAAGCCTGGTGTACTGCAGTGCATGGGGTTGCAATGAGTCAGACACAACTGAGTGACTGAACTGAACTGACTGAAATCAGCTAAAGTTAGGTTTATCTGTGCTAAATTCAGCTGAACAAGTCTGGATCTCATTTGGGGGCTGGCTCAGGTATTCTCCATTACTTTTCTGAAACTAGGCTCTAAGGATAATATGATCCTTATCTGGAAGATGCCCTTCTTCTGTAGAAGACAGAGAGTAAATTATACTAAAGACTCATACTCACATCACGTCTGCCAAGTTACAGGTCAAAACAAATAATATGGCTAAGTCCAGTATCTAAAGAGCAAGAAATTATACTTTGACTAGTGGGACTTAAAAAGTCACATGGCAAAAGAGGTAAATGCCTAGTTCTGTAGCAGGATGGAAGTGAAGATTTGGAAATAATACACTTAAGTAATATTACTTGAATAATGATGCTACATTCATTAATGAAAACTTCAATCTGTTGCTGCACCAATAACAGGATTTTGGCTGAGGATAAAAGGAATGAAGAATTGGAAGCAGAAGAGAACAGTAAAGGTTAACTTGTCCACAACATGAAAAGTGTTGATTTCATGGAAACTAGCTGCCCTCTCATAATTAAAGCACTCAATCCTGTTCTGATGAAATACCTGGACTCCAGCTCCCTTAGTTATATCAGGAAGGGCTCTAGTACTCACCCAGTCATGATAAGAATTGAGCAATACCATTCATTCAACAATTTTTGTAATTGCAATCACAAAGTGCATGCACATCCCCCTGAACCAGAGACATGTTAGTGTTTCCAATCTCATGTATGCTGAATTAAAAGGATGAGACTATACAGCCAAGACTGCAACGCATCATATTGCTATTGTATCCTTGTCCCTCATTCTGCAACTACTTTCCTAATCAAAGCCTCTAATAAATTCCCCAGAACTCAAGTTTCAGAGTCTAATCTTTAAAATCTAGTATTTGCCCTTGCTTGATCGCTGAATACTCTACCTAGAATTTCAAGGCAAGAAGGGCCTTGACTATCTGCTGCTGCTTTGTCTTTGTGAGGTTTTACTAACAGGCTGCTTGTGTATGTGGTCAACCACTGCCTTTGTTTGCTTAACTGTCCCCACCTGCAATTTTGTGTAAGATTGTTGATATGGTTTAGGTTCTGTTAAATAGGAAATATACTCACGAGACACTTAATAGACAGAAAAATGGGGTAGAAACATTCTTTTACTTCCAAAATAGGTGGGAGTTACCTAGACAGATGAGAATTTTCAGTTTCTGATTTCCCTGAAAGTGATGCATGATTGAGGTGTTATGATGTCAGCACAATTTTCTGTAGGTTTCTGTTAGGGGGAAATTGCAACCTTCTATTTCCTTGAGACTCAGCTGCAACCCCAATCAGAGACTACCTAGATTTTCAGTTCACCAGTTCTCCCCAAAATGTTAAGCACACTATTTCTTATATTACATCCCTTTTCTACCTGATATATATTTTTTCCTCCTGATTAATTCTTGCATGATGCTACATCCCTCCCTTAATAGTTTACATTCAATACCAACTATTTCCTAAACGGGTTTTCCTGTTTTCAAGAGCCAGAATTAAAGACTCTTTTGAATTCAAAAAATTTGGGATGCTTTAAATAATCCTCTCAATAACCTGCCTTCTATTATTTAGGGTTGGATGCCAGGCAAGTACACCCTGCTGTGCACACACTTGTCTGTTGAGCTTAAGAGCCTGACTTGGCTTGGCTCTCAATGTGGATCAACCATATCAATCAACTTAACCAAAAGAGTTACAGATTCCATCTAGAAATACACACTTGTAAAGCAAACATATAATACAAATTCAGAATGTGTTTGATTAAACTATTCTGTCATCTCTCAGTTCATGTCAAAATATTGTATAATGGGAATATTCAATTGTTTTGTTAATAAGCTAATTGTATGCAGGCACTTTCATAATGACGAATTTCTCTATTCCATTTTGGGGCTCAATATAATTATATAATACTTGCAAAATCACTTTTTACTTGAAACCAGGGAGATAGGAGTCAGATATCCATTAGAGGCAGCTAGAAAAGACAGATAAATGTACCACGCACAAAGAGTAGCAGTGAGAGGAGAATCAGATGCTGTTGAAAATAAAGGAATTAAATTTTGTGAGTGTACAGGTGAATCATGTAGAAGTAAGACTAATGAGGCAGTATATTAGAAAGTCTTGAATTACAGTAGTGAAGAGGCTAAGAGTATGTTTACATATAAAACTTAAAAAATATTAATAGACCAAACATTTACAGGTGCTTGAAAGAGAAACAATGGAAATGACATAGAACTGAAATCCTAATTCTAATGTTTTACATTTCTCTCTTATCAATCATAACTTTCTGATATATCTAAATGACTATCCATTATTCAGTTTTCTCTTTTCTTGCCCTTTAAATTTAATTCAATAAACATTTATTAAGGGCTTATGTGGAAATCACCATGTTAGTACTATAAGGAATACAAAATTGAGTTACACAATGTGTTTTAAGTTCTAAAGAACTTGCAATCTAATGTAGAAGACAAGTACACCTGTTACTTTGTTAAAAGCTAGATCTTCAAGTGATGAGTGGAAAAGAAAGTTCCATTGTATTGCCCATGAATTTTAGTGAGGCAAAGATTCTGATTGTGGATATAGAGAAGTGTACGTAGAGGATATGAAGTCTTAATTAGGTAGAATTTGGAAGGTGAAAATAAAAACATAATAAATTGTTTTGCATAACACTTTAATATCAGGCAATTTATTCCTCATAATTTCATAATAAATTGAAAGCTATTTAAAAGTGATTTAGTAGGGGAAAACATATTTTGTTCATGTAAATGTGAATACATTATTCTTTTCAAACTACTGTGGCGATCCATTAATGGACTGTGAAATCATCAAGTAGGTACTATCTACATTAAAAATATTAACAAGAAGAGCAAAGATCAGAGTGCATACCTGTATTTAGCATAAAAGCAAACATGAATTATTTGTTTATTACTGTGGATGTGTGTGTGCACATTTATGTGCCTATATAATGAGGAACTGTGTAAACTGTTCTTACTATTGGATATGTTCAAAATGTTTGATCTATATGTATATTCTATGTACATATATATATACACACACACTATCTGTATATCTATATTGCAATCTCTCTGTATACTATAATCAGTAGGTAAATCATAAATTTTGGATAATATATGATACTCCCAGTAAGACATCTCAATAGTGAAGCTAATTATCTTTCCTTTGTACTTTTGTTTTGGTATGTCCCGTATATGGACTATGGGATAAGATTATTATTTTGAAGCTTTGATGTTATTTCAGGGGCTGAATTTGAGCATAGGGTGAGGTGGCTGAGTGAGTCATTCCATCTCAAGAGCTATCTTTAGCTATTTTTCCTTCTTATTCATCTGTCTCCTCTCAGTTTTTTCTGTTGTTTTTGTTAAAGTATTTGTTAATGTATTATTTATTCATGAGTAAGATGGATAAAAAGAAAACATGAGAAAGAACAAAGACTGAATACTCCTCAAACTTAGTAAGTGAGAACTGGCATTGATTTTGAAATTTATGGTCCCTAGGCTGATTTATTTTTCTCTCCTGTTGTCACAATTTACTTGATTCACTTATTATAACTTCTGTAGTCAACAGAAAACATAAGGCCTCATTAAGAAAACATTATTTCATTGAAGGTCTTAAAGGAAGGAAGAGGTTTCCACTTGCCAAATCTGCCTGGTATCAACCTAGCAGTTTTCAAGGAGGTCATAACAATTTTGCAATATATGATTGTGATAACAGAAACCAAAGAATCCAAGTTCTTCTCCTGGAGAACATACAGATTTTCATTAGTTTGTGCTTCTTCAGAGTGTTCCCCTATGAATTTTCTAAAGAATCGAGATAAAAACAGAGAAACTCTTGAAAGTAGAAGTGTTTGTCACTCAGTCGTGTCTGATTCTGTGACCCCATGGACTAGCCCACCAGGCTCCTCTGTCCATAGCATTCTCCAGACAAGAATTCTGGAGTGGGTAGCCATTCCCTTCTCCAGGGGATCTTTCCAACCCAGGGATTGAACCTGAGGCTCACACATTTGCAGGGAGACTCTTTACCGTCTGAGCCACCAGGGAAGCCAAGAGAAACCCTTCAGTTCAGTTCAGTCGCTCAGTTGTGTCTGACTCTTTGTGACCCCATGATTCACAGCACGCCAGGCCACCCTGTCCATCATCAACACCCGGAGTTAACTCAAACTCATGTCCATTGAGTCAGTGATGCCATCCAGCCATCTCATCCTCTGTCGTCCCTTTCTCCTCCTGCCCCCAATCCCTCCCAGCATCAGAGTCTTTTCCAATGAGTCAACTCTTTGCATGAGGTGGCCAAAGTACTGGAGTTTCAGCTTTAGCATCATTCCTTCCAAAGAAATCCCAGGGTTGATCTCCTTCAGAATGGACTGGTTGGATCTCCTTGCAGTCCAAGGGACTCTCAAGAGTCTTCTCCAACACCACAGCTCAAAAGCATCAATTCTTTGGTGCTCAGCTTTCTTCACAGTCCAACTCTCACATCCATACATGACCACAGGAAAAACCATAGCCTTGACTAGACGGACCTTTGTTGGCAAAGTAATGCCTCTGCTTTTGAATATGCTATCTAGGTTGGTCATAACTTTCCTTCCAAGGAGTAAGCATCTTTTAATTTCATGGCTGCAGTCACCATCTGCAGTGATTTTGGAGCCCAAAAAATAAAGACTGCCACTGTTTCCACTGTTTCCCCATCTATTTCCCATCTATCTGATAGATAGAGTGCCTGATGAACTATGGACGGAGATTCGTGACATTGTACAGGAGACAGGGATCAAGACCATCCCCATGGAAAAGAAATGCAAAAAAGAAAAACGGCTGTCTGAGGAGGCCTTACAAATAGCTGTGAAAAGAAGAGAAGAGAAAAGCAAAGAAGCAAAGGAAAGATACAAACATCTGAATGCAGAGTTCCAAAGAATAGTGAAGAGAGATAAGAAAGCCTTCCTCAGCGATCAATGTAAAGAAATAGAGGAAAACAACAGGATGGGAAAGACTAGAGATCTCTTCAAAAAAAATTAGCGATACCAAGGGAACATTTCATGAGAAGATGGGCTCAATAAAGGACAGAAATGGTATGGACCTAACAGAAGCAGAAGATATTAAGAAGAGATGGCAAGAATACACAGAAGAACTGTACAAAAAAGATCTTCAAGACCAAGATAGTCATGATGGTGTGATCACTCACCTAGAGCTAGACATCCTGGAATGTGAAGTCAAGTGGGCCTTAGAAAGCATCACTACGAACAAAGCTAGTGGAGGTGATAGAATTCCAGTGGAGCTATTTCAAATCCTGAAAGATGATTCTATGAAAGTGCTGCACTCAATATGCCAGCAAATTTGGAAAACTCAGCAGTGGCCACAGGACTGGAAAAGGTCAGTTTTCATTCCAATCCCAAAGAAAGGCAATGCCAAAGAATGCTCAAACTACCGCACAATTGCATTCATCTGACACGCTGGTAAAGTAATGCTCTAAATTCTCCAAGCCAGGCTTTAGCAATACATGAACTGTGAACTTCCAGATGTTCAAGCTGGTTTTAGAAAAGGCAGAGGAAACAGAGATTAAATTGCCAACATCCCTGGATCATGGAAAAAGCAAGAGAGTTCCAGAAAAACATCTATTTCTGCTTTACTAACTATGCCAAAGCCTTTGACTGTGTGGATCACAATAAACTGTGGAAAATTCTGAAAGAGATGGGAATACCAGACCACCTGACCTGCCTCTTGAGAAATCTGTATGCAGCTCAGGAAGCAACAGTTAGAACTGGACATGGAACAACAGACTGGTTCCAAATAGGAAAAGGAGTACGTCAAGGCTGTATATTGTCACCCTGCTTATTTAACTTAAATGCAGAGTACATCATGAGAAACGCTGGGCTGGAAGAAGCACAAGCTGGAATCAAGATTGCCAGGAGAAATATCAATAACCTCAGATATGTAGATGGCACCACCCTTATGGCAGAAAGTGAAGAGGAACTAAAAAGCCTCTTGATGAAAGTAAAAGAGGAGAGTGAAAAAGTTGGCTTAAAGCTCAACATTCAGAAAATGAAGATCATGGCATCTGGTCCCATCACTTCATGGGAAATAGATGGGGAAACAGTGGAGAAACCCTTGGAGTATACTGAATTAAAACTGAATTTTCCATCTCCTAATTCAAAGTCAAAGGCCTCATTATAGGGGTAGATCTGAGGTCAGAAACATCTACAGTATAATAGGACAGACTGGGGCTCAATCACTGAGAAAATGCCTTGGCCTCCTTCTATAAGCAATGCCATTATATATTCACATGACAATATATATTTCACTTACACTTATTTGCACTCTAGATAAATCTCTAACTAGCTTTCTTTGTACAGATTTTAAATGAAGAAAACAACATAGAATCCATTAAAAAAATAAGAGTATCAAAGTGTATAATCTGTAAGATATGCTTTTTTGTAAGGTGATAATATTGAAATAAACAACAATTTCCCATTTTTTCCTCCTCTCATGCCCTGACAACCACCATTCTACTTTTCAATCCTATGAGTTTAACTGTTTTAAATGTCTTGCATAAGTGGAATTATACAGTATTTGTCTTTTTGTGTTGGGCTTATTTCATTTAGAGTAATGTTCTCAAGTTTCATCCATACTGTAGCATGTGTCAGAATTTCCTTCCATTTTTAAGACTGAAAAGTATTCAATTTTTTATGTATTTTTTTTTGTTTATCCATTCATCTGTCAGTGGACACTTATGCTTTGGCTTTTGCTGCTATGAACATGTGTGTGCAAATAGACCTTTGAGTTTCTGCTTTCATTTCTGTTGAGAATATACCCAGAAGTAGAATTGTTGGAACATATGTTAATTATATTTTTAATGTTTAGGAATTGTCATACTATTTTCCATACTGGCTCTGGACAGCATACCTTTTAAAAATGAATTATCCTATGTTTATTCATCCTTTCACCTTCCCAACTAGATTATGATATCTGTGGTTCAGGTAGGGGTTGGTAATGAAACTCTGTTACTATTACAACTATATTGACATAAATAAGCATAGTACACAATGAATAAATACTGATTTGATCACTTATCTCTCAGTAAGCATTTATTGAACATTACTTATGTTTTAGAAATATTTTTAGAGGTTAAACATATTAAAGTAAGCCAGCCAGAAAATCTTTGCCTTCCTTTAGTGTGGGAGATGAATATTAAACAATTAAATATAAAATATATTATCAGCTAAATTATACTGATATTTTAATAAACCACAATAAAGGAATAAAGAGTGAGTGAAGAATTTTGATGGGATAGGCAGGCAAAGTCGCTATGACTATGTGATATTTGAGTAGAGAATGAATAAAGTTGATTAGTTGGAAGGGTCACAAATCTCTAGAGATGGGATAAGAAATGGATATCTGAGTAGCTTATTCTTTCTCAATGATGTATTTGCTTTTATGACCAGTTTCTGCTATATATTAAATTCATTCTAAATACTGTGCAAGAATTGGAATTGGATTAGCAATATACGCCTTTAAAATTTGGATTTTATGTTTTTCTTTCATTTTCTATTATGTTGAACATGTAGATATGCAGTAACAATTTGCTCTGAAGAATATTGTGAATTTCATGGTTTTGTATATCTATGATAATGTCAGACATCTCATTAAATTTCCTAATTTCTCCTTTGACATGTAACTAAACAATGTTTTACTAACTTTAGTCACTAGGCCAGAAAACGTGGAAAATTCAGCAGTGGCCATAAGAACGGGAAAGAACAGTTTTCATTCTAATCTCAAAGAAGGCAATGCCAAAAAGTAATCAAATTACATATAATTGCACTCATTTCACATGCTAGCAAGTTTATGCTCAAAATCCTTCAAACTAGGCTTCAGCAGTACGTGAACCAAGAACTTCCAGATGTACAAGCTGGATTTTAAAAGGACAGAGGAACCAGAGATCAAACTGCCAACTTCTGCTATATCATAGGAAAAGCAGGGGAATTAAAAAAAAGCTATTTCTGCTTCATTGACTATGCTAAAACCTTTGACTATGTGGATCACAACAAACTGTGGAAAATTCTTAAAGAGACGGAAATACCAGATGACATTACTTGCCTCCTGAGAAATCTGTATGCAGATCAAGAAGCAACAGTTAGAACCAGACATGGAACAACCAACTGGTTCAAAATTGGGAAAGGAGTAGGTCAAGGTGGTATATTGTCACCCTGCTTATTTAACTTATATGCATAGTACATCATGTGAAATCCCAGCTGGATGGCTCACAAGTGGGAATCAAGATTACTGGGACAAATATCAAGAACCTCAGACATGCAGATGATACCACCCTAATAGCAGAAAGTGAAGAGGAAGTAAAAAGCCACTTGATGAAGATGAAAGAGGAGAGTGGAAAGGCTGACTTAAAATTGCACATTCAAAAAATGAAGATCATGGCATCTGGCCCCATTACTTCATGACAAATAGATCAGGGAAAAGTGGAAAGAGTGTCAGACTTATTTACTTGGATTTCAAAATCACTGTGGATGGTGACTGCAGCTATGAAATGAAAAGATGCTGTCTCCTTGGAAGAAAAGCTGTGACCAACCTAAATTGTATTATAAAGCAGAGACATCATTTTGCTGACAAAGGTCCTTCTAGTCAAAGCTGTGGTTTTTCCAGTGGTCATGTACAGATGTGAATGTTGGACCATAAAGAAAGCTGAGTGCTGAAGAATTGATGTTTTTGAATTATGGTGCTGGAGAAGACTCTTGAGAGTCCCCTGGACAGCAAGGAGATAAAATCAGTCTATCCTAAAGGAAATCAATCCTGATATTCATTGGAAGAACTAATACTTAAGCTAATGCTCCAATACTTTGGTTATCTGATTGGAAGAGCCAACTCACTGGAAAAGTCCCCAATGCTGGGAAAGACTGAGAGCAACAGGAGCAGTGGACGACAGAGGATGAGATGGTTGAATGGCATCACTAACTAGATCATCATAGTCTGAGTAAACTCCAGGAGATAGTGAAAGACAGGGAAGCCTGGCATGCTGCAATTCATAGGGTCACAAAGAACTTGACATGACTTAGTGACTGAACAACAACAAATAAATTTTAATATAACTTTCAAATATTTAATATTCAAAATATACTACAAAAATGAACTGTCCTTCAGTTACTAAATGTTTATTATATTTAGCACTACTTTCTTTCTTAAATAGATTCTCTGTTGCTATTTCTCGTGCATATGTGGGTGTCTGTGTATAATGTATTAATATACAATATTACTAGTAGTTTGCTAGAGCAGCCATATAAAAATACCACAGACTGGGTGACTTAAGAGAAATTTCTCTGTGGATGGATCTGGTGGCTGGAGTCTAAGACTAAGGCTTAGTTTCTTCTAAGACCTCTTTACTTCATTTGTAGATGAAGATTTCTTGTTGTGTCCTTTATTTTCTGTGTGTTCATCTCTGGTGTGTTTTTGTGTGACTGTCTCCTCTTCTCCTAAGGATAGTAGTCAGACTGAAATAGGGTCCACCCTAACAACTTTATTGTAACTTAATCACATCTTTGAAGGCCTGATATCCCAAAAGACTCACATTTTGATGTACTAGGGGTTTGAACTCAATGCTTGAATTCAGAGGGTAGACAATTCATATATATGTATGCTGCTGCTGCTGCTAAGTCGCTTCAGTTGTGTCCGACTCTGTGAGACCCCATAGAAGGCAGCCCACCAGGCTTCCCCGTCCCTGGGATTCTCCAGGCAAGAACACTGGAGTGGGTTGCCATTTCCTTCTCCAATGCATGAAAGTGAAAAAATAAAGTGAAGTCGCTCAGTCATGTCCGACTCCCAGCGACCCCGTGGACTGCAGCCCACCAGGCCCCTCCGTCCATGGGATTTTCCAGGCATGAGTACTGGAGTGGGGTGCCATTGCCTTCTCCGATCATATATATGTATATGTGTATATAAATGTATCTCTCTATATATAGTTATATATACAATGTCTTATTACCTTATTGTGAATAATTTTCTTATTCTCAAAACCACCTAAGACAAGATGAATACTTATAAAACATTGAATTACTTATCCTAACAATAATAGTTAAAAAACAAAGTCCTTGGACAGAAAATAGTGAAGTGAATATGTGTATTAATATATTCCTCCCGAAATAGCTCCTAAAATGTTTAGATGTGAATTATGTATTTTATTACTAATACAGACTTCTAATATATAATATGAAGTGATCTAAAAATAAAACATTTGCAAAAAGAAGATGAAAATTAAAGAGAAAATAATTATCTTAGTAAACTGCATTTTTTTTAATATGAAAGCAAAATTCACTACACTTCTGTAGGACAACTCTGAAATGTTAAAAAAAAAAAACTTTGTAGTTCTAAAATATAACCTTTAATATTGTTGGTTAAAATTGTATTAGTTTCATCAATTTATGTTCTGTGGTTTTACATATGGCTGGTTATGATTACTTACGTGTGGGTCATAAAAACTCAGTATGTTTTCCAAGCAGTCAAATTGCCTGTCAGCTGCTAAAGGGGCAGAATTAATGAGAAACTTACTTTATAGTCTAAAGAATAGCAGCTGGGGTCTGTTTTAACAAGTCCCGGGAAACATACACGGAGGGAAATTCTTTGTGGCTAGACTTATATCCTGCCTGTCTTTACAAAGTTCTACTGGTTGAGTTGAACAGTCAGACAAAAATCAAGGACATTGTAATAGTTTTGCGCATCGCTGATTACTAGTAAAAGAGGACAAGTTTCCATTCATCTTCTACTATGGAAAAGTGTAATATGTTTCACCAAAGTCCTTTTCCCCCTAGTATATAGCTGGACCACATTGCTGAGCCTCCCTTGCATTTAGATGCAGCCATGTATATTAATTCTTGCCAGTGCATTATGGAAACTAGTCAAATGTGCTACTTCCAGGCCTGAACCTTCTCTATTATGACTGTCTTTTTTTCTTCCCTAATACATCCACTGAGAGTACTCAGAGCAGTTCAGAAGATCTGAAAGAAGACCGAATAATAGGACAAAAGGAGCCTGGATCTTGTAATTATCATATAGCCCATCAGTCAATCGGGCTTCCCTGGTGGCTCAGACAGTAAAAAATCCACCTGCAATGCAGGAGACCTGGGTTTGATTCCTGGATTGGGAAGATGCCCTGGAGGACAACCCACTCCAGTATTCTTGCCTAGAGAATCCCCATGGACAGAGGAGCCTGGCAGTCTACCTCCATGGGGTCACAAACAATCAGACACAATTGAGAGACTAAGCACAGCGAGCACAGCCCATCAGCCAATCACTAGTATTACTATGTAAATTAGAAAAAAATTGTAGTAAATGTCAGATATTTTTAGATTTACTATTAATTATAGTTAGCTGCTTCAGAAAAATGTATTCACTTAAGATTGAATTAACTTATTAGGAAAGCTACCTGATAATCTAACATAGTGGTCTCCATAGGGATGAAGAAGAATCAATTGAGGAGGTATGAAATTTTTAAAATTTTTCTAAATGTTTTTTAATTTGAAAGGAAGAACTCTTTCCTGTCATTTTACATATACCTTATAGTATGTAACTGTTAAACAGACATATATTTTTTGTGATAAAAGTAAAAAAAATTGTTAGTTAATGTGACATAATTATAAAGATGTAGGTATCTCTGATCAGAGATCCGCCTCGAGTGTAAAGTTTCAAAAATTTTTTACTTTTGAAAATTTGAGTAGTGTAGCATATCAAAAATATTATGCCATTTCAAGAAGCTTGAAAAGTATAAAACATAAGGACATTTGATAGACTTAGTTTATCAAAATCAGCTAGTTTATATCACTATTAATTGTTTTAATTAATTAATATTAATACAAGAAAGCATCATTGTTTATTATCCACTTATTGAATCTAAAATGGCCTTATAACTTTCTTTGACAAATAAAAATATAGTGGAAGTATCACTGTGTGAATTCTCATCCGAGGTCTCAGGGTGACTTGAATTTTTCTGCACTTATCCTTTTGGTAACTGGCTGCCTAGATCACAAGTCTAGCTTTGACTCCTGAGAATGAGAAACTATAACAGAGAACAATCCTGACTCCGTATTGTATCTGTTTCTTTAGTTTTAACCTTTGTGTTCTATTGCCTATGCCTAGTCATGCTGACTCTACACCTTTGTGAAGGAATGGTGCCTGAATTCTGAAATATACATAGTAGCTTTTTCTCACGTCTTTGCCCCCTATTTGATCTTTCATTTATATAGAGATAAAAAGGTGCATAAGGGAAAATATTTGTCTTATTGAAGGTTTATAGAACATCGTGACCAGACCTACCTGAATAGGTGTAAGAACAAAGGATTTTCATTTCCCCCCTGGGATCTGGCTGGCACCAAGCAGTTTGCCAACAGCCAGACACATGCCTTCTTTTTTAACATAAAAAGTCCCTAATTCTAACCCAAGTAAGACGGTTCTTCAGGACACTAGTATGCCATCAATCTGCTGACTTCCTGAATAAAGTCACTATTCCCAGGAAGGAATGATGCTAAAGCTGAAACTCCAGTACTTTGGCCACCTCATGCGAAGAGTTGACTCATTGGAAAAGACTCTGATGCTGGGAGGGATTGGGGGCAGGAGGAGAAGGGGACGACAGAGGATGAGATGGCTGGATGGCATCACTGACTCGATGGACGTGAATTTGAGTGAACTCTGGGAGTTGGTGATGGACAGGGAGGCCTGGCGTGCTGCGATTCATGGGGTCGCAAAGAGTCAGGCATGATTGAGCAACTGATCTGATCTGATCTGATCTGATTCCCTGCCCCAACACCTTGTTTCGATTTACTGGTCTCTCATGATTCAGGCAGTGCAAACTCGGTAACAAGACCATATACAGAAAATGATCCAGCTTTCCTAGACTTCTCAGCCATCCCAGTGACCCTAAGGGGCAAAATATTCTAACTAATCACAGCCCAAACTGTTGACTTGCAAAATAGTAAGCAAATAAAAAACTGTTTTTTAAGCCACTAATTTTGGGATGATTTGCTACATTGCAAAAATTAACTAATACATATGTTATTATAGAAGGCATGTATTACAAAGGTAAAAGATGCATTGTGGTAAGAACCTCAAAGTTGATTTTAGTTAAAATTAATATTTTTAATAACTAATTATAACAATTATACATAATGTTAATAAATAATTGAAATAAATATGCTATATCTTATAATACCCAAATACAATACCTTTAAAGAGTAATTTTACTAACGAAAAAGTTGATCATTGGAGTTAATGATCTCACCAGTTTCACACTCCCTAGAAGAGTGGTATATACATCCCCACCTTTGCATTGCATTACTATAGTTGAAGTGAATGTCCCAACTCCATGACTTTGGGCTTGGATGTGTTACTTACATTGCACACTAGGATGTTAGCAGAACCGAAGGGAACAAATACTTATAATGCATTTGTGTGGATGGTTTATCCTTTTACACTTTAATTCTTTGTCTTTCTTATGTTTCATGAGTGGAACATACTCGTGCTTCCAGACTAAATCCTAAAATGAGAGATGTGAAGATTTATCCTAGTTTATACACCTATCACCATCCTGAAGTAGACATTCCCAGGTTAAGACCATCCTAAGTCACTTGCAACCCATAAACATTAAAATATATTGCATTTTGAGATTTTTTAATTCAATATTATAATGATAGTTGCTGGTAATAGTCTAATAGACATATCTATATTCAAAAATAAATGTAAGTGCATAAAAGCACAAAAAAGATTCTGAAAAATAGAAAATATCTATTTCCCTTGTTTATTAGTGTTCTGTGCTCATTTTATATATATATATGTTTGTGTGTCAAGCTTAGTCATGTCTGACTCAGGCACAGCACAACACACACACACACACACACACACACACACACACACATAATAAGAACAGCACACAATAAACAATGGAATAGATTTTTTCTATTTTTCAGAATCTTTTTTGTGTTTTTATGCACTTACATTTATTTTTGAATATAGATATGTCTATTAGATTTTCTATTACCAGCAGCTATCATTATAGTATTGAATAAAATAATCTCAAAATACAATATATTCTTATGTTTATGGGTTGCAAGTGATTTTTTTGTTCATTATATATATATAAATATATAACAAGTCTACTGCTACTGAACAATCTGATCTAGAAAATAATCATAAGAAATAAATTAACCCTCTCAACCACTATAATTTTTATTTATTTTTTAAAAATCAGTACCTGATTATTTATCAAACAATCATATTTTTATGATACCACTCAATAAAACTGAATGCTCTCCTGAACAGACAAAAGGAAAGTGAAGTCGTTCAGTTGCATCCAACTCTGCGACCCCATGGACTGTAGCCTACCAGGCTCCTCCTTCCATGGGATTTTCCAGGCAAGAACACTGGAGTGGTTGCCATTTCCTTCTCCAGGAGATCTTCCTGACCCAGGTATTGAACCCAGGTCTTCCACATTGCAGGCAGATGCTTTACGATCTGAGCCACCAGGGAAGTCGGGGAATATCAAAACCATCTTAAATTCATAAAAACAAAAATGTTTCTAATATGAAGATGCAATCTTTTAGTTTGTTCTCATGCAGAAAGTAGAAATGATATTCTATTTATTTACTGATATAAAATATGGTTAAATTTTCAATCTCCTTCAATGTAATTTTCAGTTAATACTAAATATGTATGGTGTTATTGATGGTGTGTGCCCAGTCACTCAGTCATGTCTGACTCAGAGAAGCCTGGCAGGCTACAGTCCATGGGATTTTTCCAGGCAAGAATACTGGACTGAGTTGCTATTTCCTACTCCGGGGGATCTTCCAGACCCAAAGATCAAAACCTGCATCTCGATTGTCTCCTGCCTTAGCAGGCAGATGCTTTACCACTAGCACTATCTGTGAAGCCCAGGCATTGATGATAGTAATCATATCTATATATTTCTATATGTTAAAGGACATTTAATGCATTGTTCTGCAATGAGTTCTCTACAAATCAATGATTTTCAAATTTATATGTTAACTGATACCATCAAGATCATCTAAGATGATGCCAGAGCCTCATTCCAGGTTTACTGAATCAGGACCTGTAGGGCTGTATCCTGCATCTGTGTATTTAACAAGATCTTCATGTAATCTGTAAGCAACATTTCAGAGTCAATGCCCTCAATATTTCTCAGTGATTCACTTGATACATTTTGCCTCTTTGTCATAAACACCGTCTCTTCCTACTCTTCCAGAACACAAGTATTTTGCATATCAATTCTTCAAAATCCATCTTCCACTTTCATACCAGCTCAAGCCTTAAAAATGGATATATGAATATGGCCTCTATTGTTAAACACCGATATTCTTGCAGGGAGAATACAAACAGATTTATAATTATTTGATGATTTCAATTATTCAACATTATATAAAGTAGATGACACTTAACTTTATCATTTTTACTTGAAATTTTTATTGAGGTAACTGTGAATTCACATGCAGCTGTAAAAATAACACATAGAATACAAATTCTATAAAAACTTTACTCAGATTCCCCTAAGAGTAACATTTCAAAGTATGGTGCAATATCACAACCAAGAATTGGCATACATATAAGTCATCAATAGGAGAAGGCAATGGCACCCCACTCCAGTACTCTTGCCTGGAAAATCCCGTGGATGGAAGAGCCTGGTAGGCTGCAGTCCATGGGGTCGCTAAGAGTCAGACACGACTGAGTGACTTCACTTTCACTTTTCACTTTTCATGCATTGGAGAAGGCAATGGCAACCCACTCCAGTGTTCTTGCCTGGAGAATCCCAGGGACGGGGGAGCCTGGTGGGCTGCCATCTATGGGGTCACACAGAGTCGGACACGACTGAAGTGACTTAGCATAGCATAGCATAAGTCACCAATATTATTTGCATTTCCTCAGTGTTACGCATCCTCACATATATTTCTGTGTAGTCTATGTTTCCACCATCCCAGTCCAGATACTGACCAGTTCCATCACCATGAATCTCTCATGTTGCTTTTTTGTAACAGCTTTCTCCCTTCCACCCTGTCCATCTCCCCAAACCCTGGAGAACACCCATTTCTCAAATTTTGGAATGTTGTCACTTGAAAATCTTATATAAATAGAATTAATCATATGACTGACTTATAGGACTGGCTGTTTTTACTTAGCATAAGTCTCTGTTACACATATCAGTACTCATTTCTTTGTATCGTTGAATAGTATTCCACAGTGTTTAGGTTCCACAGTTCGTTTAATGATTCGTCAGTTGAAAGATGTCTGAATTGTTTTCAATTCCTGGCTATCATTTTAAAAAGCTGCTATAAACATTTGCATACAGGTTTTTGTGTGAACATAGGTTTTCATTTCTCTGGGATAAATGTTCAAGAGTGCAACTTCAGGGTCAATAAATGTTTACCTTTTAAGCAAACTGCCAAATTAGTTTCCAAAAGGCTTGTACCATTTTCATTACCAACAGCTAATAATGAATGATCCAGTTTCTCTACATCTTAACTGACATTTGGTATTATCTCTGTATGATATCATGGCCATTCTAGTGTGTATGATATTTCATTATAGTTTTAATTTGCATTTCCCTGATGAATAAACTTGTTGAATACATTTTCATGTGTTTACTTAATATCTACTTAATATTCTTCAGTGAAGTGTCTGTTCATTTCTTTTGCCCATGCTTTTCACTAACTGTTGAGAGGATGAGAAGATTGGATGGCATCACCAATTCAATGGACATGAGTTTGGGCAAGCTCCAGGAGTTGGTGATAGACAGGGAAGCCTGGCATGCTCCAGTCCATGGGGTTGCAAAGAGTTGGACACAACTGAGTGACTGAAAGCTTTCCTGATAGCTCAGTTGGTAAAGAATCTGCCTGCAATGCAGGAGTCCCTGGTTCAATTCCTGGGTTGGGAAGATCTGCTGGAAAAGGGATAGGCTATCCACTCCACTATTCTTGGACTTCCCTTGTGCTCAACTGGTAAAGAATCCACCTGCAATGCAGGAGACCTGGGTTTGATTCCTGGGTTGGGAAGAAAACTGAACTGAGAGTCTACACATTCTAGTGTGCAATTTGCAAATATTTTCTAATTATCATTTTCAAGAAGGTGGATATAAAGTATTGAAAATATTTGTCATGTATGCATTTTGCAAATATTTTCTCCTAATTTATCATTTTTAAGAAGATGGATATAAAGTATTTTATTTGATTCTCTAAGATTATAATGGAGACAAAATAAAAATTTTGAATGTCAATTTGAAACTAAAATTATGTAATAGAGAAAAGAGAGATCAAGTAAAAATCAAGTAAATATTATTTACATAAAATTGAAAAGAGAATTAGACAAATTTGATAAGCCCCTTCACCTAGTTCTTTCACAATGTTCTATTCCATATTTAATAACAGTGAAGGATGTTAAATACCCAGAGTTAGGAGAAAATAAGAGGATTTTGAATTTGATATACAAGATAATTCATGAATAATACACAGAATTTGGCGAGGATTTTTTTTTTTTATCTTAAAGACCCCTACAAATGTCAAAAGAACCCATAGAAAATTAGAAAATTTCATCCTAATCACTGCCTTTCTCTTTTTCTAAGACACTATTTTACTGGCAAATACTCTTAAAATTGAAAAATGTACATTTCATTATCACAGAGTTCTTAAAATGCTCCAGGATTTTTTAAAAAATATTATTAAATGTATGATTAATTTTAAAATCTATGGTATCTAAGAAACAAGAAAACTTAGTAAATTTGTGGTGCTTTATAAGATGTCCCAAATACTCTTATTTATTTTCATTTTAGACTTATCACTAGTTCAAAATTACTTTAATCCAACTAAGACAAGAGATGCATTTACATTTTATTCCATCACTCTGTGTTTATGTCTCAAAAAATGAAAAGAAACACAAAATATATGAAGCGGTTCATAAATGGGTAAGTATTACTAAAGAAAATAAGAGCTTTTTACATGATAAAAACAACATACTAATAAAGGTGAAATGAAGGAATACCATTTAGGAAGTCAGAAAACTTACTGTAATTTTGAGCAAGGGCTTTATTGAGAGAAAAAATGAAATAAAACTGATATGAATCTCAGCTCTGCTAATTTGGTCAATCTTAACTCCCTATGTATATCAACTTCTCATTTATAAAGTGGCATAACACTTTAGGTTGAATAAACGGGAGACTTTATTATTATAGGTAATAATACGGGTTATAGACAATGATAAAGAGGGGTAGTCAGAGTTGTTTTTAATTAATTAGGACAACGTGAGCAAGGCCTTGAGAAATAAAATTAAGAGAAGATACAAAAAGTAACCATGGAAGTCTTATAGAAAAACTGGAATGACATGTATCCTAAAAAACCGGGTAAGAATTTTAGAAAAGAGGGGAATCAATGGAAGTGTTTAGACAAAGAAAACACTAAAGCCAAGTCACAAAGAAATATTGATAGCTAGGAACAGAAGACAGAAACCCTCTAGTACCAGGCAGTGGGCTTCAATGTGTTTGGGTAGGCATCGCATTCAGGAGATGATACGCTAAAACTGATTCTGTGGCATATTGAATATATTAAGCCCAAGGACTTTGAGAAAATGGCAGAAGCAGGAAGGTCATTCAAACCTTCCCACTCCACGCCCTTTTCCCCAGAAAGGAGTCATAAAACTCTCATGTGAGAGCTATCCTCCCTTTATCCAAAGGGGGAAAAAAAAAAAAAAATCCTTATCTCCAGAGACAGAAAGATGCCAGAAGAATCTGAATGAACAAACAGGCTTTGTGACTTTTCCCTCTTCTACTACATTTACCTCATATTCTTTGACCTCACACCATTTTTTGACTTTATGCTATCCATATTACATCATATTTCTCCATGGCAGTGTACTCATCATCAAAACTAGCAATAAAATACTCCAATTTAACCATTTTATGTGAAGAATATATATAGATATATTCTAATATATTTATAACATATTATAAATATATGTGTATATACAAGTATACATATCTGTGTAACTGAATCACTGTGCTGTAAACCTGAAACTAACACAATATTGTAAATCAAGTATACTTTAATAAAAGAAAAACAGAACAAAGCAAAACGAAGTCAGCTTTACAATTTTTCAGGCCTTGATTTCCTTATGAGGGGTCCCATGTTATGAAAAATTTATATAAAATAAATTCATATGTTTTTCTCCTACTAATTTAATTTGTCTCTATCAGCTTAGTTTTCAGATATCCAGGACCTCTAAGAGGGTTGAGGATAACTCCTCCACCTACACCCACAGTAGAAAACCCTCTGAAAGTTTTTGTATGGTTTGGCAAGAAGATAAATACATTGGTTTGGCAGTAATGCCCAAAAAGTGGATGAATAAATGAGCCATTTTAAGAAATCATCAGAAAATCCAAAAACGTATGCTTAAATTCCAGGTCAAGTAAAAGAACTTGACTTAACTTATTCAATATGCCACAGAATCAGTTTTAGCGTCTCATGTCCTGAAGGCGATGTCTACCCAAGCGCATCGAAGCCCACTGCCTGGCACTAGAGGGCCTCTGTCTTCTGTCCTTAGCTATCAGGTTTCCCTTTGCTAAGGGAAAGTGCTAAAGTACCTTCAGTTCAGTTCAGTCGCTCACTGGTGTCCGACTCTTTGCGACCCCATGAATCGCAGCACGCCAGGCCTCCCTGTCCATCACCATCTCCTGGAGTTCACTCAAACTCACGTCCATTGAGTCGGTGATGCCATCCAGCCATCTCATCCTCTGTCGTCCCCTTTTCCTCCTGCCCCCAATCCCTTCCAGCATCAGAGTCTTTTCCAATGAGTCAACTCTTCACATGAGGTGGCCAAAGTACTGGAGTTTCAGCTTTAGCATCATTCCTTCCAAAGAACACCCAGGGCTGATCTCCTTTAGAATGGACTGGTTGGATCTGCTTGCAGTCCAAGGGACCTTAGTGATCTTAAATAGTCAACATCCATGAGCTCAAAAAGGTGACTGCTTAATTATATGTACTTTTATCTCAATATTTAGCACTTGATTTAGTTGGCAGGGTCCAGGTCTTAATAAATAGTAAAACTAGTTCTGCAAGGTGAACTGTATTTCCAGAAAATAGAGTTTTCTTGAAAAAAAGAAAGAGGTTGCCATTCAGAGAAGCCTCTGCAAGGACATCCCGTTATACTCTGAGAATTTCAATGGAAAATGGAAAGGAAATCCTCTGAAATATGTTTATCAGCAAATGACCTGATCAGCTATGATCCATCACAGGCAGATCACAGCTGTGTAAATCAGAACATCCCAGGAAGTAAGTTTAAATGGATTTGAGATTATTGACACTTTTTATTAAAGTTCTCTCATAACTCAGGGAAGGAAAATATAATGCCCCAAATGTTGCACTTTTAAAACTTCATAGGTTATCTTATTTAAAACAGAAAACTTTCTTATTTTAGGCTTCTTTATAAACAGCTTAAGCCAGTACAGTTTAAAAGTAGAGCTGACAATTTTTAAAGACTCTTTCTGAGACTGTATGCCATTTTTGGAGCACTGAATGCTTCCTATCGCAGACTTGATCAGTCCAAGGCAGCTCTCTTAGTAGCTTCCTCAGTTATGAGACAGAATGATATAATACACCATCTGAGGACAAGAAGCAGTGAGAACAGCAGCCCCAAGTACACTAAAAGTACTTAGGGTCCTCTTACTTTAACACTGAAGGAAATAGACATTTGTTTTTACAGAGTAATCAGCTTGGAAGCCTTTGTCTTTAGGCAAAGCATTTTGAAAATGATCCCTGCTTTGGGAGAAATACCCTGGTGGAGTCTGATTTCCTAATTTGCAAACCTTGGTTGACCCCCGTTCTTTGAATGACCTTAAATGTGAATCTTGAATACATCGTTTCAGTTGTACTAATTAGCTTTACATACTTAAGCACCATATGCAAATTTATGTAAATAACATTTTTTTTAATGTAAAGTCAAATAAATATGCATGCCCTAGATTCTTTCAAAGGAAGTTTCAAATTTGTTTATGTTAGAGGCCCTTTCACTTTGGTCTTCTAATAATCCCAATAAGTGGAAAATAATTACTTTTGATATTTTAATGTAAGCCTGTAACAATAAATTCTAAGTCTTCTGATTAACTTTCATAGGAGGCATGCTTCAGTCTTTATTTCCTCAATTTTCAGATAGAATCTGATAGCTCTGTTTTCATTAACTGGCTTTGATAGTCTTCCTTGCTAGATTTCCAACAGACAGAATAAAGATATCAGAAAGTTCAACTAAGATCATGAAATGTTAAGACACTAATATTTCCTTATTATCAGGGACCTCCAGGGTTCTTTTTATCTCTTTCCACAGAGTCAGTCAACCTTTATTTGTGTTATAGGCCATTAAACCAAGTCTATTTGAGCAATTAAGACAAAATGAATTCAATAAAAATGTACAATAAAGTACCTCACTAGGCTAATTCTAATTTAAATATAATATTTGAAAATAGTGGTTTGTCCAAATTATGGGAAAATTTTTATTAACAAATGTGTTACACTTATACTATACGTGGCACACCAAGAATAGCATAAGTATATTATTTTGTTTATTTGGAATTCACAGTGGTCACCTAAATCTTGTTTGTAATTGGGAATTAG
The DNA here is from genome assembly GCF_029407905.1 of Bubalus kerabau. NCBI lineage: Eukaryota > Metazoa > Chordata > Mammalia > Artiodactyla > Bovidae > Bubalus > Bubalus kerabau. The sequence continues at coordinate 65,196,637 of NC_073629.1, read as the reverse complement.
AGTTTATGCAGCCTTATCTATACTGGAGAGATTTATAATGTTCTGATTACAGCAGAAAAGTGTAAAGAGCATGCACACAGACACACACAGCACAGAATATCCTATAGGAATTTCCTATGTATTCAGTTCCAACATGAAAATATATAAACTAAAATAATATATAGGATAAGTTTTAACAGCACAACAATCCTTATTATGAATAATCAGTACATATATCTAAGGCAATCTCCTGGTCTTCTTGAAAACTTACATTACTTGTTAGCATTTGAATGAATATTTTCTAGTTATCAGGGCTGATATACCAACTGCAAAGAATTTTGATTCTTTTTTCTGTAATTAATGTTTTTCATATTGTTACATCTTCACTATTTTAGATAGTTCTATTTCAGTTATTGCAGAAATTACTCACATTTCCCCAATATATGATTTAAAACATCTATTTCTACTACTATTGTTAACAGTGACATATCATCTTTTGCTCTTTTACTTCACTTCATAAAGTTATATGACACTTGAAAATAAGCAAAAAGGATATGGCATGTACTTTTAATGTCATAATGGTTTATTGTTTTGCAAGTATACCCAAGGATTGTTTAATTTTCCAGGAGACTATCCCTGAGCTTGGTATTGCTATTTAACTAGAGTTATGTGTTAATTTGTAGATTTCTAATCAGTAGAAAACATAAGTTATGGTTTTAATGCCTTGTGGCTTGTTAATTAGTTTTGTATGCAATTTAAGAACCTTATTTTTATATCCATGTGTAAAAGCATATCCTTTCTGATGGCTATATAATCTTCTATCCTCAAAGTCTTTTGAAACTATCTTATTACTCTACTGGTTTTCTCATTAATTAATGAGTTCAATATAATATCTGACATGAGTCCATTCTCTATTTGTATGAGAGTCATGAAACTACACTTTGAAAATTCAAGATTCTATTTCCTTCCAAGCTGTGAATGCCTCATTTATATACAAACAAATTCTCCTTTTAAAGAAATTGAAATATTCTAGATAAACCTAAAATTTAAATCCTTTCTCGCCTCTTCTCTAAACCTGCCTTATGCTACCAAATTAGGTGACTCCCCAGATTTAACCACTGTTATTAGTTTGGTGTTTATCCACTGTGACATTTTCCATGCATTTACACATATCCATATGTGCTTATGTAATTTAAATAGTAGCAAACTTGTGGTTCCCAGATGTCTCAGTGGTAAAAAATTTGCCAGCTACTACAAGAGATGCAGGAGACATGGGTTTGATCCCTGGGTTGGGAAGATCCCGTGGAGGAGGAGATGGCAACCTACTCCAGTATTCGTGCCTGGAAAATCCCATTGATAGAGAACTCTGGCAGGTTACAAATTAGCGACTGAGCACAAACTTGTGACAGACTTACACAACAGACTGGTTAGACAGGTAACCTCATCATTAAATATTGAAAACAGAATATTTTGCCAAACTATTCAATGGGGTAGTTCAATGGAGAAACATCGTTTTCACAAGTTAAATTCTAGTCATCAAGGAAGTGGAAAATAGTGTATAGAAAAAAGTTTACCCCTGAAAATGTTTGGTTTACATGTACAACACCGTAGAAATCTTTAGCAGTTTCTCTATGTTACATTTAATATATTTCTTTGAAATATCATTTAATTCTCTCATTTAATTCTTAATGGGAAATCAACGACACATTTTTTCATAGTTTCATTTTTCTTTCTTAGAATAAAATTTGAAATACTGTCTCTCTTGCCCAAGGCACAAAGCTCATAGAGCTAAGTGGTAGATGTTAAATTTTGCAGTCTTCTATTTTATATAAACAATTCTGAGAAAATTTTGTGGAGTTTTTATAAGTTAAAATTGTGCTTTATGATACTCTCCACTGCAGCATATTGATCTTTTTGAAATGTAAATCAGATCACATTTCTCCAATCTTTTTACTGTGGCATTTTTCATCTCTCATTACATTTAGGATCCCTAAGGAGAGAAAAGTTTTTGGCACATAGAACACACTTGGTAAATACCTGTCAAGTGAATGGATTGTTGTTTACTGAAGGGAGTCAACATATGGTTAGTCTATCAATGTTGTATTAATGCATTTTGGAAATTGTGAAATATCTATTGGTTTTGAAAAGACACACATACACTTATTAATATAGACAATTGAATTGTTTCACTGAAATATTTGATATGTTTAATTAGTTTTTAGTCTATTTGCCCTATTGCTTTCTGAAAAAAGTAATAAAATAACTCACTAGAGTTGTGGATTTGTCACGATAGCAGTTGTCACTTCTTGAAACTTAAAGCAATTTAAAATAAAATTTAGGTGCAAGAAGACTTGTATCTGTTACATTACTTTGATATGTTGCTATTTGCAGGGCTTTCCCAGTGGCTCAGATGGTAAAGAATCTGCCTGCAATGTGGGAGACCTGGGTTTGATCCCTGGGTTGCGAATATCCCCTGGAGAAGGGAACAGCTACCCACTCCAATATTCTGGCCTGGAGACTTCCATAGACTGTATAGTCCATGGGGTCACAAAAAGTTGACTTTTACTTACTCACTTATTATTTTTATAGGCTATGTCTCTTTATAGCATTTAGGGAATTTTGCCCTGAATTTGATTTTGGAATTTTTGTTTTGTTCTGTTTTTATTTGAGTTTTTGTTTTAAACCATTGAGAACATTAATGAGAACTAATATGTATCTTTATCCCAACTGGTACCTACTTTGTGTTTTTTATTTGCCATATCTTATTGTATGTATGTGTTCAGTCATTCATCCATGTCTGATGCTCTGCAACCCTATGGACTGTAGCTTGCCAGACTCCTCTGTCCATGGGATTCTCCAGGCAAGAATACTGCAGTATCCTCCAGGGGATCTCCCAAACTCAGGGATTGAATCCATGTCTCCAGTGTCTCCTGCATTGGCAGGTGGATTATTTACCACTGAGTCACATGGGAAACCCATATCTTATCATTACTATTGTACTTTCCTTCCTATTTTTGGATAAGGGTTGAGTGATATCTGATTTCCCATTCTATTCATTTGAAGGGTATAATCTCTGACTATGTATCCCTAAATGCATGGCATGCTTACCTATTATTGCATTTTTCAAATATTAAGTGTTAAGGAGTGTCCATAGCTATCTCCTACCAAGACAAGATTTGGAATGCTTTTACTTCATCTCTTTTCCCTATTCAACCCACAAACCACAATGGCTATTATTGAGGAATTTTATTTTATATTGTTAGAATTTATTTTTGTTTGTTTACAATCAACAATGTTTTACCTCACATCTCTGGGACTTAAATTTCTTATGTCACTTTGTCAAGCCTATTATGTCCATGCTGCTGCTGCTAAGTTGCTTCAATCGTGTCCAACTCTGGGCAACCCCATAGACGGCAGCCCACCAGGCTTCCCCATCCCTGGGATTCTCCAGGCAAGAACACTGGAGGGGGTTGCCATTTCCTTCTCCAATGCATTAAAGTGAAAAGTGAAAGTGAAGACGCTCAGTCGTATCGGACTCTTAGTGACCCCATGGACCGCAGCCCACCAGGTTCCTCCGTCCATGGGATTTTCCAGGCAAGAGTACTGGAGTGGGGTGCCATTGCCTTCTCCAATTATGTCCATAGCTTATGGCATAAATTCACTGAGATAAATCATAGACGTTTATGTCTTATCTTCTCTACTGATTTTACATAAATGTATTTCTGTGGATTTGTTTAAAGTTAACTTTGGACTTGATGAGTCCTCACCTTTTCAAACCTAGAGAAAATAAATGACTTAAGTGACTAAAGCACTTATCTAAAACAAACAGCTAGAGATACAGGACAGAAAACTACTGAATTGCAAGCTCAATTTGCAATTTGAGCATCACAGTCTCTATTTAATACAGTTTGAAATTGCATTTTTGGTCCAAATGCTAGGAAAGCTAGAATGTTTTTTCTCCAACATATGCCCCAACTTGCCTACATGCATGTTTTTGTTTGTTTTTCTATTTGTCATTAACGGTTTTAAGTACTGAAAGAGAAATCTGTTTATTTCAAGCAGAAAGAGAATAGGGGTTTTACAAAATTGTTGGAAGGAAGAAAAAGGTGGAGTGGCAGTACTCAGATCAGGATGAGTAGGAGGCCAGTAGTACTAGTCCCTACTCTGCATTCCTCTGGGGCTGCCCTTCCAGGAGCCTGCATTTGGCAGCTACAGGAACCTGCATTTGTCTACTGCTAAGGCCTTAAGAGTCCAAACTGTTTTTGGCCACTGTAGCCACTATTATGGATACAAAGTAAATAAATAAATAAAAGTACTTTCTTCCTGTTACTTGCATGTGAGGGACTCCCACTGATAGAATCTAAACCAGAACTTGGGCTTCTCTGGTGGCTTAGTGGTAAAGAATCAACCTACCAATGCAGGAGATGTGGGTTCAATCCCTGGGTCAGGAAGATCCCTTGGAGAAGGAAATGGCAACCCACTCCAGTACTCTTGCCTGGGAAATCCCATGGACAGAGGAGCCTAGCAGGCTACAGTCCATTATGTCTCAAAAGAATCAGATATAACTTAGCAACTAAACAATAACAACTAAACCAGAACTTTGGTGGCAAAGTGGTCTGAGACATTTAATTTCTCAGAATCTACAGGAGAAATGGAGAAAATGTCAGAAATGATGTTAAGACACCAAAATAAAATTTAACTTACCCAAGTGATAGATAGCTTTTTTCTTATCTATTCCAACTCATACTTTATTTCTGGTTTTTATCCATATTGAAACCACTCCTGCTGTGAAGTTGAATCTCATATCCCTCATACGAGACAAACTCAATATTCTTTAAACTCCCTATGCCCATGTACATCTCTTTCTGTACTTAAGATCTTCTCTGTATTATAGTAGTATTTGTAGCACCTTATCTCTTCCCAGTAGTTTGTAGCTGTCTGGAAGAGAGAGAACTTGCACAAGCCATTAACAAGGCTTGTACAAGATTTAAAGATATGTTTTCAATCTTAGATGCAGAATCAGCATTCACATTTTAGTCACTTTCAGAACTTGTCTTTGTCTTGTATTATGATATTGATTTGGTTTGTAGTGGAGATCCCTCTCAATCCAGGGCCTGGGTGATTTGGAATGAAAAACTGAAGATTTAATAAATGATCTCAAGTGAAGACAAAAAGTATGCATTCAAACTCTCTTTGCTACTAACTTGAAATCAGTTTACGAGAACTCATTGATGAATAATCAGCAAGAAGAAAATAGCTGTGATATTCTGTTTCCAGAAACAACTGAGTTTTCTACTGACTATATACATAAGAGAAATAGGTCTACCAGGCTTCAGTGTCTCAAATCATGACATTTCGCTCTGCTATATATTAATGACAAACTCTGTAAATGAGAAATAAACCAGAAGATTTCCTTCAAATGAAATTGATTTAGTAGCACACACTTTTTGGAATAGTTCATGAAAGAGTATTACAGAAGAAGGCTATAATGATATAACTTTTGAACTCAGAGAAATAATCATCAGTTATCAAACTCAGTAGAGTAGGAGATCTTTTTTCCATCAAAAGTTAAAAGAAAGGAATTAATTGAGAATTAAATGAAATAATATACATAATGGCATTTTTAAAATTGTCTCACAACTGTTTGATGCTATTATTTATAATTATAACAGTTATTCATTTCTGCCTATGTGCCAGTCACAGACAGGAGCATTTTACCTTCAACTCATATAGTTCTTATATCAAAGCCTTATAAGTTTTATTAATTTAATTTTAGATTAAAAAGCAAAACTTTCACAAGATTACAAAGGACCTTGGTGACAGAGCAATGGTATAGTCACAACTCTCTTTGGAGCAGGCATGCTTATTCATTATCCCATACATAGGAGTAAAACCACTTTATCTTATATTAGCAAAGAGAGGTAATAGTTAATTAACTGAAACATGGGTTAAAATGGAAAATCATAAAAATATATTTAGCATTTTTAAACATAAAAGATATAACTTCATTTTGCCCATCTCTGCATTAGTTATGAATCATTCTCTTGTCTAAAACACAAAGATATCGCTTATCTACAATTTCAGTTTTTATTTCTTTAATTGGAGCAAGGAATTAAATAAAACAGATTCATCCAAGGGTAGAATTTCTCTTTTTGGCGCTGTTCAATAGAATTGGGGTATGACAGAAATGTTCCATATTTGTGCTCTTTAACTTGGTAAACACAAGCTTTATGTGGCTATTGAACACAGAGCAACCAAAGAATTGAATTTTAAATTTTATTATATTATAATTAATTTGGATTTTAATATGAAGAGCATGTGTGGCTAGTGGCTACTATATTGATTTATATGTTCTGAAATCACATCCTCTACCACCAACCAACAAAGAGTTTACATTATTTTTATTCACACCTAAATTCAATAGCATTTAGTAGAGTTACATAAATATAACCAGGCTATTGCAAAGTTTTTATGGTTGCTTCCATGTCCTGGCTATTATAAACAGTGCTGTGATGAACATTGGGGTGCACGTGTCTCTTTCAATTCTGGTTTCCTCAGTGTGTATGCCCAGCAGTGGTATTGCTGGGTCATAAGGTAGTTCTATTTCCAGTTTTTTAAGGAATCTCCACACTGTTCTCCATAGTGTCTGTACTAGTTTGCATTCCCACTAACAGTGTAAGAGGGTTCCCTTTTCTCCACACCCTCTCCAACATTTATTACTTGTAGACTTTTGGATCGCAGCCATTCTGACTGGCGTGAAATGGTACCTCATAGTGGTTTTGATTTGCATTTCTCTGATAATGAGTGATGTCGAGCATCTTTTCATGTGTTTGTTAGCCCTCTGTATGTCTTCTTTGGAGAAATGTCTATTTAGTTCTTTGGCCCATTTTTTGATTGGGTCATTTATTTTTCTGGAGTTGAGCTGCAGGAGTTGCTTGTATATTTTTGAGATTAGTTGTTTGTCAGTTGCTTCATTTGCTATTATTTTCTCCCATTCTGAAGGCTGTCTTTTCACCTTGCTTATAGTTTCCTTTGTTGAGCAGAAGCTTTTAAGTTTAATTAGGTCCCATTTGTTTATTTTTGCTTTTATTTCCAATATTCTGGGAGGTGGGTCACAGAGGATCCTGCTGTGATGTATGTCGGAGAGTGTTTTGCCTATGTTCTCCTCTAGGAGTTTTATAGTTTCTGGTCTTACGTTTAGATCTTTAATCCATTTTGAGTTTATTTTTGTGTATGGTGTTAGAAAGTGTTCTAGTTTCATTCTTTTACAAGTGGTTGACCAGTTTTCCCAGCACCACTTGTTAAAGAGATTGTCTTTAATCCATTGTATATTCTTGCCTCCTTTGTCAAAGATAAGGTGACCATAGGTGCGTGGATTTATCTCTGGGCTTTCTATTTTGCTCCATTGATCTATATTTCTGTCTTTGTGCCAGTACCATACTGTCTTGATGACTGTGGCTTTGTAGTAGAGCCTGAAGTCAGGCAGGTTGATTCCTCCAGTTCCATTCTTCTTTCTCAAGATTGCTTTGGCTATTCGAGGTTTTTTGTATTTCCATACAAATTGTGAAATTATTTGTTCTAGCTCTGTGAAGAATACCATTGGTAACTTGATAGGGATTGCATTGAATCTATAAATTGCTTTGGGTAGTATACTCATTTTCACTATATTGATTCTTCCACTGTTTATAATAGCCAGGACATGGAAGCAACCTAGATGTCCATCAGCAGATGAATGGATAAGAAAGCTATGGTACATATACACAATGGAGTATTACTCAGCCATTAAAAATAATGCATTTGAATCAGTTCTAATGAGGTGGATGAAACTGGGGCCTATTATACAGAGTGAAGTAAGCCAGAAAGAAAAACACCAATAAAGTATGCTAACACATATATATGGAATTTAGAAAGATGGTAACAATAACCCTGAATACGAGACAGCAAAAGAGTCACTGATGTATAGAACAGTCTTTTGGCTCTGTGGGAGAGGGAGAGGGTGGGATGATTTGGGAGAATGGCATTGAAACATGTATAATATCATATATGAAATGAGTCACCAGTCCAGGTTCGATGCACGATACTGGATGCTTGGGGCTGGGGCACTGGGACGACCCAGAGGGATGGTACGGGGAGGGGGGAGGGAGGAGGGTTCAGGATGGGGAACACATGTATACCTGTGGCAGATTCATGTTGATATATGGCAAAACCAATACAATATTGTAAAGTTAAATAATAAAATAAAATTAAAAAAAAAGAATTAAATGAAAAAAAAAGTTTTTATTGTCAAAAATGTTAAATATTTTTGCACTCTTTTTTTTTTCCTTTTTAGTTTATGCAGTAATTAATACTTTAACCTAATTACAATAGAAAGTTCTAATCATAAAAGGTTGTAGAACAGTGCTTCTGACTCTTGGAAACAAACAAATCAATTGGTAGAAGCCTAAGCATGCACACATACTAGGGGCAGAGCAATGGCTACAGATATTTAGTGTATTGTGAACATCTGGAAGCATGTGTATACTTTTCAGGAGGAGAGAAATATTCCTGACACTAGGTTAACAAACTAAGGAAGTTGATAAAAACCAGTGCTACTGACCATGAGTGCTTCTGTTGATTACACATCATCAGCAAAAATCAAATAAATAAACAAACAGATACATGAAATAATATTAAAAAAACAGGGTAATGGAAAAGTTATTTACTAACACACACAAAAAAAACCAGCATGCAAATACACACATGATGAAGTGAATTTAAAAAGGTAAAACAAAGCCAAGATAATGCAAAAATAAGTTAAATTTTTTAAAAGAAATTGTTCTACTAGTTATAAATATCTCACTTGAAAAGCATGTTACATAAGGCATTCTCATTCTAAGGGAAGCCATGCTGATAAGAAAGAGAAAAATCCTACTGATTTGCTTCATGAGAAATTCCTCAAAACTGCTTGCTAGGTTGCTGTGAAAAAATGGCTGGCTCAAAATGAATCCCAAGTAGCCCTTCCCTCTATCCTAAAAGTTCCCTCTTTCAGTTACTACACCTGCAGAAACAGGTGTAGCCAGGTTATAAAAGGCAGCTTGATTGGTTGTATGCCAGATCAAAGTTTGGTATGTATTTGAAAATAGAAAAATGTCTGGAAAATAGGAGACTTAAATGAAAGTGACCCTGGGGGCAGTAACAACAGATGTGCTGACAATTCATGAATATTTTACTGTAAATACTCTCATTTTCCTATTAAATAAGGAACTGCAAAGTGCCAGACACTGTGCCATTATGCCTAATGCTTCCTTAGAATAACTTAAAAAAAACTAGAATTCTTTGAAAAATAAGACTCGGGAATGTGTGCATTTGACTTCTGTTCATCTCAGTAAGTAACACTGATGTGTCCACAGGCAGGGTTGTGCACATGCACAGCACAGATATATTTAAACAGCAAGTACTAATACATACCAAGATTGCTGGGAGGAATATCAATAACTGCAGCTATGCAGGTGACACCACACTTATGGCAGAAAGGGAAGAACTAAAGAAACTCTTTTTTTTTTTCAGTTATTTTTATTGTTTTATTTTCATTGATAAAATCACAGCCTTTATGACAAAATGCCATGGGGCATCATTGCAAACTCACATTGTACCATGGAATATTTTTACATTATTAAGAATCACATTGACATTATGCTGAACACAGTTATGTTAGATTCAGACTCATTTTCAATGTGAAAATTTGAGCATTTTTTTTTGTATAATAGGGCTATTTATTATACACATTATTTCTAAAGAGACTCTTGATGAAAGTGAAAGAGGAGAGTGAAAAAGTTGGCTTAAAACTCAACATTCAGAAAACTAAGATCATGGTCCCATCACTTCATGGCAAACAGATGGGGAAACTGGAAACAATGACAGACTTTATTCTTTTGGGCTCCAAAAGCACTGCAGATGGTGATTTCAGCCATGAAATTAAAAGACGCTTGTTTCTTGGAAGAAAAGTTATGACCAACCTAGATGGCATATTAAAAAGCAGAGACATTACTTTGCCAAGAAAGGTCTGTCTAGTCAAAGCTATGGTTTTTCCAGTAGTCATGTATGGATGTGAGAGTTGGACTATAAAGAAATCTGAGTGCCTAAGAATTAATGCTTTTGAACTGTGGTGTTGGAGAAGACTCTTGAGAGTCCCTTGGACTGCAAGGAGATCCAACCAGTCCATCCTAAAGGAAATCAGTCTTGAATATTCATTGGAAAAATTGATGCTGAAGCTGAAACTCCAATACTTTGGCCACCTGATGCCAAGAGTGGACTCATTTGAAAAGACCCTGATGCTGGGAAAGATTGAAGGCAGGAGGAGAAGGGAATGACAGAGGATGAGATGGTGGGATGGCATCACCGACTCAATGGACATGAGTTTAAGTAAGTTCTGGGAGTTGGTAATGGACAGGGAAGCCTCACACGCTGCAGTCCACGGGGTCTCAAAGAGTCAGACAGACTGAGCAACTGAACTGAACTCAACTAATAAATATCAACTCATTCACAGTGCATGCACACCCACACGTGTCGCAGTACGGAGATTAGTTTTGGTGTTCCATTGCCTGTGTTTTTTATTAGTTGATATACTGGTAATTGTGACAACTCTTGAGAAAGGTAGCTAACACTTGCCGCGAGCACAACACAGCGGGTTCATTTTTAAGTTCTCCGAACAGCTGTGCTATTAGGATGAACTTTACATTTAGTGTGTCTTCAGTCACTCAGTCATGTCTGACTCTTTGTGACCCCATGGACTGTAGCCCACCAGGCTCCTCTGTCCATGAAATTTTCTAGGCCAGAATACTGGAGAGGGTTGCCATTTCCTTATGCAGGGAATCTTCCCAACCCAGAGATCAAACACACATCTCCTGTGGCTCCTGAATTGGCAAGTGGGTTCTTTACCATTAGTGCCCCCTGGGAAGCACTGAGCTTTACATCTAGAACTGCATACAAATAAGTTATAATGAGAGAGTCCTAAAGTGCTTCCATATATAATAGTGAGGTTAATTTATTCTCCCCTTCTCCAATGATACAAATTAAACCTGTATATGAAATCTGTATAACTCAGGAATATTATTTTATAAAAATAAGGCTGTAGGATACAGTGTTCAGATTTGTCTAACATCCGTGTCTGCTGGACTGATTCTAAAGAGAGGAAGATGGAACAATAGTCTTTCCAAAACACCGGTGCAATGGGCCATAATCAATTTGATGAAACTATCATAGACTATCACATTCTCAAAAATAGCAGGCTCACCACAGCATTTTAAATGACTACAAGGATACCTTTGGATATTACATGAGCTCTAATGAGTAGAATGTGATTCAAGCACAAGACTAATATATTGAGTAAAAAGCCTCCAAACCCACAAAATATTTTCATGAAATGCTCGCTCATTTGTATTTTTCTTGAAAGAGAAATTATTGAGTTGTCGAGTAATGAGGAGCCAATTCCCCAAAATTGATATATCCAATCAATATTTCATCAAGAATAATAGCTTTCTGTTTTGACTATTATTGGAGAAATGAGGAAATTCATAAAGGGTAATAATATTAAATAGAGGAATAAAATTAAAGCTAGGGCTAGAATTATGGCACCCACTCCAGTACTCTTACCTCGAAAATTCCATGGACAGAGGAGCCTGGTAGGCTGCAGTCCATGGGGTCGCTAAGAGTTGGACATGACTGAGCGACTTCCCTTTTTCCAAGCATGCATTGAAGAAGGAAATGGCAACCCACTCCAGTGTTCTTGCCTGGAGAATCCCAGGGGCAGGGGAGCCTGGCGGGCTTCCGTCTATGGAGTCGCACAGTTGGACATGACTGAAGTGACTTAGCAGCAGTAGAATTAAAAAACAAACAAATCAACAAACCAAGTTTGAAACCCCGTGCTCACGCTGCAGTGACATAATCCAACTTTAAATAGTCTACCATTGTTGGTTTAAATCATCTTACAGATTTTTTTTTTTCAAATTGTGATTATTGAGCCTAAAGACAGAATATGCATCAGAGAGGGGAAAAACACTATCAAGAAAATACTTGGTGAGGCAGACATTAATATGTGCTGTAGAAAAATAATTTTTTTAAAATCATTAGCTAAATTACCTTCCTTGTCAAATCCTATACCAACCCAGTCTCAGCATTCTGGAGGATTAATTTTAGAGATTTATGAGAAATATTAGCACATTTAAAGGATTTACCAAAATAAATGCCTGTTCAAAGCCAATATTCCTAAACTTGTGAAAATATTGCAACTATTTTCTTTTTTTTGTGTGTGAATGTCATTCCTTTTTTTTTAAACTTTATTTTATTTTTAAACTTTACATAATTCTATTAGTTTTGCCAAAAATCAAAATGAATTTGCCACAGATATACATGTGTTCCCCATCTTTTCAGTTATTGAATAAATAATCTAATTTGTTTTCATCAGGTTTATAATTTTTAGCAACAATAATGACAAAAATAACTAAATTCACATTTTGTTCAAAGGAACTTTCCCACGATTGTCATCATTTTATTCATTTATTTTTGTTTTTCCTTTATTTTTGCCTTGTTTTCTTTGTAATAGTAGAAGTCTCACAGCTTGATAAACTACATGTCAAAATAAGTCCTGCTTACTGTTCAGGGGCTTAGTTCAGTTCAGTTAAGTTCAGTTGCACAGTCGTGTCTGACTCTTTGTGACCCCATGAATCCCAGCATGCCAGGCCTCCCTGTCCATCACCAACTCCCGGAGTTCACTCAGACTCAAGTCCATCAACTTAGTGATGCCATCCAGCCATCTGTCGTCCCCTTCTCCTTCTGTCCCCAATCCCTCCCAGCATCACAGTCTTTTCCAATGAGTCACCTCTTCGCATGAGGTGGTCAAAGTAATGGAGTTTCAGCTTCAGCATCATTCCCTCCAAAGAAACCCCAGGGCTGATCTCCTTTAGAATGGACTGGTTGGATCTCCTTGCAGTCCAAGGGACTCTCAAGAGTTTTATCCAACACCACAGTTCAAAAGCATCAATTCTTCGGTGCTCAGCCTTCTTCAAAGTCCAACTCTCGCATCCATACATGACCACAGGAAAAACCATAGCCTTGACTAGATGGACCTTTGTTGGCAAAGTAATGTCTCTGCTTTTCAATATGCTATCTAGGTTGGTCATAACATTCCTTCCAAGGAGTAAGCGTCTTTTAACTTCATGGCTGCAATCACCATCTACAGTGATTTTGTAGTCCAGAAAAATAAAGTCTGACACTGTTTCCACTGTTTCCCCATCTATTTCCCATGAAGTGATAGGACTGGATGCCATGATCTTAGTTTTCTGAATGTTGAGCTTTAAGCCAACTTTTTCACTCTCCACTTTCACTTTCATCAAGAGGCTTTTTAGTTCCTCTTCACTTTCTGCCATAAGGGTGGTGTCATCTGCATATCTGAGGTTATTGATATTTCTCCTGCCAATCTTGATTCCAGCTTGCGTTTCTTCCAGTCTAGTGTTTCTCATGATGTACTCTGCATATAAGTTAAATAAGCAGGGTGACAATATACAACCTTGACGTACTCCTTTTCCTATTTGGAACCAGTCTGTTGTTCCATGTCCAGTTCTAACTGTTGCTTCCTGACCTGCATATAGGTTTCTCAAGAGGCAGATCAGGTAGTCTGGTATTCCCATCTCTTTCAGAATTTTCCACAGTTTATTGTGATCCACACAGTCAAAGGCTTTGGCATAGTCAATAAAGCAGAAATAGATGTTTTTCTGGAACTCTCTTGCTTTTTCCATGATCCAGCGGATGTTGGCAATTTGATCTCTGGTTCCTCTGCCTTTTCTAAAACCAGCTTGAACATCAGGAATTTCACAGTTCATGTATTGCTGAAGCCTGGCTTGGAGAATTTTGAGCATTACTTTACTAGCGTGTGAGATGAGTGGAATTGTGCTGTAGTTTGAGCATTCTTTGGCATTGCCTTTCTTTGGGATTGGAATGAAACCTGACCTTTTCCAGTCCTGTGGCCACTGCTGAGTTTTCCAAATTTGCTGGCATATTGAGTGCAGCACTTTCACAGCATCATCTTTCAGGATTTGAAATAGCTCAACTGGAATTCCATCACCTGCACTAGCTTTGTTCTTAGTGATGCTTTCTATGGCCCACTTGACTTCACATTCCAGGATGTCTGGCTCTAGGTGAGTGATCACACCATCGTGATTATCTGGGTCATGAAGATCTTTTTTGTACAGTTCTTCTGTGTATTCTTGCCACCTCTTCTTAATATCTTCTACTTCTGTTAGGTCCATACCATTTCTGTCCTTTTTCGAGCCCATCTTTGCATGAAATGTTCCCTTGGTATCTCTAATTTTCTTGAAGAGGTCTCTAGTCTTTCCCATTCTGTTGTTTTCCTCTATTTCTTTGCATTGATAGCTGAGGAAGGCTTTCTTATCTCTTCTTGCTATTCTTTGGAACTCTGCATTCAGATGCTTATATTTTTCCTTTTCTCCTTTGCTTTTCACTTCTCTTCTTTTCACAGCCATTTGTAAGGCCTCCCTAGACAGCCATTTTGCTTTTCTGCATTTCTTTTCCATGGGGTGGTCTTGATCCCTGTCCCTTGTACAGTGTCACGAATCTCATTCCATAGTTCATCAGGCACTCTGTCTATCAGATCTAGGCCATTAAATCTATTTCTCACTTCCACTGTATAATCATAAGGGATTTGATTTAGGTCATATCTGAATGTTCTAGTGATTTTCCCTACTTTCTTCAATTTAAGTCTGAATTTGGTAAGAAGAAGTTCATGATCTAAGCCATAGTCAGCTCCCGGTCTTGTTTTTGTTGACTGTATAGAGCTTCTCCATCTTTGGCTGCAAAGAACATAATCAATCTGATTTCGGTGTTGACCATCTGGCTTAAGGGTTTATTTAAAAAGTATTTTCTTTTTCTTTTTTTTATGGTCACTTGTAAATGCTGACTTAGCCAACACAGAGAAGGATTTTGACATCAATTTATGATAACTGTATCACATCCTTATTTAAAAATCTAACAGTGCTTCCTAGATTTGTATATATTACTATACATTGACACCAAAGAAAAATCTGTTAAGTTTTTTTAAGGATAAAACTGATTTTTCCATTAGAAATAATTTTCATTGCACTACAAATTAGAAATATGCACAGTCCAGAAGGTAAATATTATTTAGGTAAACAAACAAGCTTAAAGTGGAACAAAGAAAGATACTCAAAAGTCAACACTCTGGTTTACTCTTTATTTTTTTTAATCATTTAAATCAATTAAGCATGGTCTATTGCTAACATTTTTAACTTTTTTCAGTACTGACTTTTATGGTATAACCAATAAATATATCAAGCTATCATAACTATGTATTTGAGGGTGAGGAGAGCACATTATGTAGGAACTTTGTGCTGACAAACCTCCCATGAATAAATGATTTACTCATCTTGTAAGTAAACAAATCAAAACAATGCAAAACAACATTTTTTTAAAAAGGAAGCTTGCTTGAAAAGAAACATTTGTCTTATGTAAAATATGTTAATTAGTTATAGGAATGCCTTGAACTTATCTTGCGTAATTATTGTAGAGAAAGACCATCATCATTATGATAATAACTACCACTAAAACAGTGGAAAATATGGATATGAGTGACTTAGTGGGAAACAAATTCATTTATAGCCAAGCAGAAATGAAACTAATAAAGTTTTGATGGTTGTTATTGAATTACAGGCCATTTATGAAATTGCAGAAATATGTTTCAGAATCTACACAGCATATTTCTTGTTCTAGCCACATATATAATGATCCTACTTTTTCCTCTATAGCTTTTGTTTTGAAGCCCTAGGGGAAAGTGATAGAGTAGGAACCAGATGCCTCATTGATATTATAGAGAAGGCAAATTGCAGCTCGCAGCAATAGTTATGGTTGTGTTTCTGCAGTTGTCATTTTAATTCAACTAATAGTAGCTTGTGTTTTTCAAGTGCCCAGAACTGTGTGGGACACATTCAATTAGAAGGAAAAAGAAACTTTGTAAGTAACATACATACACACACATAAATGCTGGACTGTTGTTTGGACACAAAGTTTAAATGTTGTTAGGATTTTTCTCTTCATAAAAGAGATCATTTTGGTCTCTATTAATATTGGTTCACAGTGGTTAAGTTTGAAATAACTAGAAACACTGATTCAGTCTGATTTCCAGGTGCTTTATAGACAGCCTGCCTTTCACAGTTTTGGATAATGATAGATTGACATTTTTATATTTATATCTACTATCATTAATTCAAACATCCATTCCACTGATATTTATCTTGACTGTGTGAAAGGACCACACTGGGCACTGAGGCTGAGCTTTGAATGAGATGGACAGATATACCAGAGAGCTATGTATCTGTGATTTCTGGTGTCCACTATTGGAAAGAAAAAGCACTCCTTAGTAATTAAACTTGTATCGTTTTAAAATTCCATGTTGGGCCTCCCTGGTAGTTCAGTGGTAAAGAATCCGCCTGCCAGTGCAGGAGACATGAGTTCAACCTCTGTCTGATCTGGGAAGATGCCACATCTGTTAAGCTGTGCTCTGGAATCCAAGAGATGCAACTACTGAGCCCATGTGCCTCAGCTACTGAAGGCCAAATGCCCTAGAGACTGTGCTTTGCAACGGGAGAAGTCACAATGAGAAGCCCAAGCACCACTACTAGAGAGAAGGTTTCGCTTGTCACAACTAGAGAAAGCCCATGCACAGCACCAAAGACCCAGCACAGCCAAAAATAGATAGATAACCAAATACCAAAACTTTTAATTTAATGTTCATTTAAAAATATAAGCTATAGGTATGAAAGTTTGAGCCAGAAGAATTTTTATTTCTAAGATAATTAAGGTCCAAATTTTATATTATTCAACCCACTGCCTTTGAGCACATTAATATATGCAATTAATGTATTAGATGTTGTGGAGAACACAATAATAAAATAATTCTTCTCAGTTTAAAAAGCGTCATTTGATCCTAGTAACAATTTGAAGATTTTAGATGTAAATATTAAGTCTAACAGCAATTTGAATTGGAACCCTAATTGTCATGTATAGAGGAACTTGTGAAAGTTTGTTTCCCTTTGTTTTCTTTTTTATTGCCAGCCTCCAGTCAAGGCCTCCTTTAGACCTCACTTTCTTTCAATTAGTTCCCAATATTGAGGACAGGAGGAGAAGGGGACAACAGAGGATGAGATGGTTGGATGGCATCACAGACTCAATGGACATGGGTTTGGGTAGACTTGGCAGTTGGTGATCGACAGGGAGGCCTGGCATGCTGCAGTTCATGGGGTTGCAGAGTTGGACACGACTGAGAGACTGTACTGAACTGAACTGAACTGAACTGAACTGATTGAGGCCCCACACGCTTGGTCCTGTTGCAAGGGAGGAAAGAATGCTTTGAGGCTTTGTTTGCCCATTAGCCGGTGGCAGTATTCAAGCACCTCTTAGCTTATTGTTTTGTGTGTTCCTCTTTAATTGAACGTAAATGTTACAATCCTAATGTAAAGTCCTGGGATAAGAACTTATCCCTGTCCTGTGAAGGGAAATTGAAAATAGGAAAGAAACAGATTTACCCATTTCCCTTTTAGTTCTTCTCTGGGTTTTGATACTTCAGGAATATTCAAGTTTGTGCTACTGACCCACCCCAGGATAAGAACTGGTCACCAGTCTTCCCAGTAGATATAGTAGTACCTATATTTTCTAGAGATACAAAGGATGTCTTGTGTGCTCCTTTTGTGTTTACATTGATTTTTTTCATTAAAAAATACTTTATACCATACTCTATATTTTCTTTCAAATGGATTACAACATCTATGTAATCCATTCAATAACTTAGCCAAATAGCCATCCACCCTTCCTGTTCACTCTACTTTCTGTTATGCAAACAAAATATATCTGAAAAAGGATTTCTTTCCAGATGAAACCTTTACTGCCAGTGGCATACGTTTAAAAAAAAAAGTAACCATTCCAGTTTTCTAACTTGAATACATGAGATTTAGATTATTTATCAAGATTTAGAGAAATAAGAAAAGTTGCAAAACAGATATGTTACAAGTGGGAAAACATCTGCTTAGAAAAGATAAATATTGGATGGTAATATTCTGACAATGTTAAGTAGGTCTCACTAAAATGCTTGAGAAAAATTTCAGTAAGTAGCAAAATGTTCATTTATGACTTTGAAACTTATCTATGCCTTCTATTTGTCAAGAACTAACTATACTTAGTGTTGGGGATACAGAGATGTACAAATTTGAGTCCCTGTCTTCCAAGAGCTCACAGTCTAGTGTGGGGACATGTTATTATTATAATTTTGTGTTTTATGTTTTATATATATTAGCGTGTAAAGCAGAGAAGGCAATGGCACCCCACTCCAGTACTCTTGCCTGGAAAATCCTATGGGCGGAGGAGCCTGGTAGGGTGCAGCCCATGGGGTCGTGAAGAGTCTGGACACAACTGAATGACTTCCCTTTCACTTTTCACTTTCATGCATTGAAGAAGGAAATGGCAACCCACTCCAGTGTTCTTGCCTGGAAAATCCCAGGGACGGTGGAGCCTGGTGGGCTGCCGTCTATGGGGTCGCACAGAGTCAGACAATGACTGAAGCGACTTGGCAGCAGCAGCATGTAAAGAGGTTCTGGGAGCACTGACTTGAGTCTGCTCTGTTAGCCTGGAGTCTTTAGGTAGTAAATCATCATTTTTGCCCTTCCTTAGGTAGTATTGTTTTTCTCTCCTTTTAAGAACACTGTATTAACTTTCTATTGAGTGATTCCCTTCACCTACTGCTTGTGGTATGTGGAAAACATCTACCAAATTTAGGTGCTTGTTGTATATATTAGGCAAACATCTGGCAGGATAAAAACAGAAAATATACATTATACAAATGTTTTTTATCAGTAAATAAAGCATCTTTGGAAAGTATTCTAAGTATCTTCTATCAGTGATTGCTTCAAGAGGAGGAAACTAGACTAGAAAACAATGATGAATGAGGGACTTAATTTTTTCCTATATAGTGTTTTGAACTTTTAAATTATATTCTAAAATATGTATGCATAACCTATACAAAAAGAAAGCATTTTAAATAGGTATCAAAGCCACAACAAAAAATGTCACAGGATTATGAAAGTTTGGCATTTCAAGCCTCTGTAAGAATTAGATAGAAACATGGAATTTCTTATATTTGACTATTTCCTTTTCAAAAGTTTACAGTTTCATGTGGCTCAACCAAAAACTTTACTTTTATTTGAACAGCAGACCCAAGTGAATAGGCAAAGAGAGAGAATATAGGCAAGACAATGCTCACTAGTTATTCTTACCTATTACTTGTAGACTGCTATCATTTTATTTTGTTTTTGTTTTTTATATTTTATTGAACTCCATCTCTGTTTAACTATCTGGGTCTTCCACTTTCAGTCTGAAAGTAAATGAAGGATTGGTCATGCTAAGTAATACAACTAGTAAGTGGCAGAATCAGATTTGAACTTGAGTATTTCCGGGATTTTTTTAAAGCCCGTACTTGATCAATTAGGCCACCATGTCCTGGGACCAAGAGTGGAGTGACAGATGATTGGATTTCAAACCCCATATCCTGATTCTCCCTTACTGATCCCTGACAAATCACTTAATTTCATGTGTGCCTCAGTTTCCCTAGACTTAAAATGTAAATAATATTCCTTACTCTGCCCACCTTATAATAACTATAACACTCAAATAAAAACATGTATGTGGGAGAACTTTGTAAATTGTAAGGCTTATCTGAGTGAAAGTGAGTGAAGTCGCTCAGTCATGTCCAACTTTTTGCGACCCCGTGGACTGTAGCCTACCAGGCTCCTCCGTCCATGGGATTTTTCCAGGAAAGAGTACTGGAGTGGGTTGCCATTTCCTTCTCCAAGGCTTATCTAAATGCATACAATTATTATGTGTTACCAGCACTGTGATACAGGTTGTATGAACAGCAGCAGCCTATGAAAAGAAGCAGCTGAAGTGAGGATAATGGAAGACTAGGAAAATAAGTTAGAATGTGAATGATGCATTTTGTATTTACAGACAACAATAAATACCAGAGAATAAATACTTCAAAGATGTGCCACTTATTCCCAAATAAACTAGCCAATAATTATTCTGAGATATTTAAATTCAGAATATTTTGTCAACTCAAAACAACATGCCTTTATTTTATGCAAAGCATTGAATAAAAATGAACATTCTGAGCATAATCAAAGGTTTCACAAGTTTTGTAAAGTTAATTTGGTAAAAACAGATTCCAGAAAAGACTGTTCATAAAAATTCTTTTCGATTTTTCTCCCCTTACTCAACATTTGAAATGATGAAAGTGAGAATATAAGCACAGCCATTTTAGGATGAAACAAGACTTCTGTCAGCAAAAGAAACATCTCGTCATTATACTTCCTCCCGGGCTCTTTCAAATTCAGTGCCAAAAGGACCAGGGAGCACTAGGCCTGAAGGCATGGAGTCTGGGTGCTGGCCTGGAACAGGAATAGGCCCAGCTGCAGCCATCCCCTCAGGTTGGAAGGCCCAGGAGTTAGCTGAAATGTTTGCAGCTGCAATACTTGAGGCTATAGATTCAGCTACAAAACCCTTGGGAGAAGCGTGCCTCTGTCAAGGGCTCAAAAATAACTTTCTCGATATTAATCAACCAGGAAGATGAGGCAGCAGCAGCAGAAGATAAGGTGGCAGCAGCAAGGAACAGCCACCAGCCCTAAACTATGACTCAAACATGTATTTTTACCAACGACAACCTCTGTGACAACCTCTGTCTCCTGTACCTGACATTGCTGAAATGACATCCAGTGCTAATTAGGATTCCTTCTCTGGAAGATAGTGGAAGTTTCTCCCAAATTTGGGTGATAACCCCATTTATCCAGTGCTCCATTGAATTTACAAAATAATTAGTAACAATGTGCTGAAGACAAACTTCTTGATTTTACTGACTCTGAGTTTGGGTGTTGTAATGATAATAGCATTCTTGGAGCACTTTCTATATACCAGTCCCTAATCTAGACCTTTTGCAAGCATGATTCATTTAACCATAAAGTAGGTGTATTTCTATTCCTATTTTTCACATGAGGAAACTGAATGATACACAGGGAGATTCAATCAATTTATCCCAAGTCATAAAGCTAATAAACTGAGGAAAAAGTTTTAAATCATTTTTATCTGCCTATGGACCTTCATAACAGTGAACAGGAGGCACTGGTCAAAACCATCCGTCAGAATAAGAAATAAAAAAAAAAGGCAAAATGGTTGTCTGAGGAAGTCTTAAAAATAGCTGAGAAAGAAGAGAAGTGAAAGGCAAAGGAGAAGAGGAAAAATATACCCATTTGAATGCAGAGTTCCAAAGAACAGCAAAGTGAGAGAAGATAGCCTTCCTAATCGAACAATACAAACAAATAGAGGAAAACAATAGAATGGGAAAGACTAGAGATCTCGTTAAGAAAATTAAAGATACCAGGAGAACATTTCATACAAAGATGGGCACAATAAAGGACAGAAAAAGTATGGACCTTAAAAAAGAAGAAGGTACTAGGAAGAAGTGGCAAGACTATACAGAAACTATATAGAAGAAATCTTAATGACCTGAATAACCACAATCGTGTGATCACTCACCTAGAGACAGACATCCTGGAGTGCGAAGTCAAGCGGGCCTTAGGAAGCATCACTATGAACCATCCTGGAGTGTGAAGTCAAGTGGGCCTTAGGACGCATCACTATGAACAAAGCTAGTGGAGGTGATGGAATTCTAGCTGAGCTATTTCAAATCCTAAAAGATAATGCTGTCAAAGTGCTGCACCCAATATGTCAGCAAATTTGGAAATCTTAGCAATGGCCACAGGACTGGAAAAGGTCAGTTTTCATTCCAATCCCAAAGAAGGGAAATCTCAAAGAATGTTAAAACTACTGCACAGTTGCATTCATTGTACACGCTAGCGAGGTCATGCTTTTAAACCCTTCAAGCTAGGCTTCAATAATATGTGACCCGAGAACTTCTAGATGTACAAGTTGGATCTAGAAAAGGCAGAAGAACCAGAGATCAAATTGCCAACATCTGTTGGATCACAGAGAAAGCAAGAGAATTCCAGAAAAACAACTGCTTCTGCTTTACTGACTATGCTAAAGCCTTTGACTGTGTGGATCACAACAAACTGTGGAAAATTCTTTGACAGATAGGAATATCAGACCACCTTACCTGCCTCCTGAGTAACCTGTATGCAGGTTAAGAATCAACAGTTAGAACTGGACATGGAAGAAGAGACTGGTTTAAAATTGGGAAAGGGGTACATCAAGGCCGCATATTGTCACCCTGCTTATTTAGCTTATATGCATAATACATCATGCAAAATGCTGGACTGGATGAAGCACAAGCTGGAATGAAGATTGCTGGGAGAAATATCAATAACCTCAGATATGCAGATGACCCTTATGGCAGAAAATGAAGAGAAACTAAATAGCTTCTTGATGAAGGTCAAAGAGGAGAGTGAAAAAGCTGGCTTAAAATTCAACATTTAAAAAGCAAAGAGCATGGCATCTGGTCCAATCAATTCATGGCAAACACATGGGGAAACAATGGAAACAGTGACAAACTTTGTATTCTTGGGCTCCAAAATCACTGCAGACAGTGGCTGCAGCTGTAAAATTAAAAGACTCTTGCTCCTTGGAAGAGAATCTATGACAACCTGGACAGCATATTAAAAAGCAGAGACATCACTTTGCCGACAAGTCCGTATAGTCAAAGCTATGGTTTTTCCAGTAGTCAGATATGGGTGTTAGAGTTGGACCATAAATAAGGATGAACACTGAAAAATTGATACTTTCAAACTGTGGTTTTGGAGAGGACTCTTGAGAGTCCCTTGGACTGCAAGGCGATCAAACCAGTCAATCCTAATGGAAATCACCCCTGAATATTCACTGGAAGGACTGATGCTGAACCTGAAGCTCTAATACTTTGGCCACATGATGGGAAGAGCAGGTTCACTGGAAAACACTTTGACGCTGGGAAATATAGAAGACAGGTGGAGAAGGGGACAACAGAGGACAAGATGCTGAACAGCATCACTGACTCAGTGGACATGAGTCTGAGCAAGCTCTGGGAGATGATGAAGGACAGGGAAACGTGGTGTGCTGCAGTCCATGGGGTCATAAAGATCAGACATGACTGAGGGACTGAACAACAACAACAAATAGAGCTTGCAGCCTTAACTACTATACCCTAGTGCTACTCTTTATAATTTAAAACTGGTTAGTAGTAATAAAACCACACCTGCACTATTTACAATGAAGGAATGGCTTCTTAATGACAAAATATTGCATGGGTGTTTCTCCCTGTTTTTCAATCTATACTATCCCTTCGTTGTTGTTGTTGTGTCGCTAAATCATGTCTGACCCTTTTCCAACCCCATAGACTGTAGCCCAGCAGACCCCTCTGTCCATGAGATTTCCCAGGCAACAGTACTGGAGTGGGTTGCCATTTCCTTCTCCAGGAGATCTTCACAACACAGGGATTGAACCCACACCTCCTGCATTGTAAGCAAATTCTTTACCACTGAGCCACCAGAGAAGCCCGTAATATCTCTTATTGAAGGTTTACTAAACAGGTTTGCTAAGTATTTGCTGAGGACATATGTAGACGACAGGCAACAAAACATACATTTTTGAAAGAATGTGTTATTTGATATATGTGCTACATGATATATATTTGTATCAAGTAGTCACCTTGGAAAAGCTCAGAAATCTGTTGGACGTTTTCACATATATCTTAATGTGTTAATATGAAAATCTTTCTATTTTGAATTACATAGGATGTGGTACCATAATTTGTTCAGTATATATTGAGCTTAAATGCCTTAAAATAAGATACAGCCAAGCTGAAGTTTCTCTGATTTTCAAGAAGCTTCAGGTATAATTATCTTTTGCTTCTTTTAAATGCTACCATGTCAGCCTCAAAAACAAACTAGTTTCCTTTTCTATGCTTTGGAATTATTAGGAAATAACTTTCTATTGTGTTATCACATTAACTTTCTTTTTTTTAAAATTTTATTTTATTTTTAAACTGTACATAATTGTATTAGTTTGCCAAATATCAAAATGAATCTGCCACAGGTATACATGTGTTCCCCATCCTGAACCCTCCTCCCTCCTCCCTCCCCATTCCATCCCTCTGGGTCGTCCCAGTGCACCAGCCCCAAGCATCCAGTATCGTGCATCGAACCTGGACTGGCAACTCGTTTCATACATGATATTTTACATGTTTCAATGCCATTCTCCCAAATCTTCCCACCCAATGAGGTGGATGAAACTGGAGCCTATTATACAGAGTGAAGTAAGCCAGAAAGAAAAACACCAATGCAGTATACTAACGCATATATATGGAATTTAGAAAGATGGTAACTTTCTATTGTGATAGAAAGAAATAACTTTCTATTGTGATAGAAATAACTTTCTATCAGTTGTCAATTTCAAGGGAAAAAAATGAAATGAAAAATTAACTGTATGTTATACATTATTATAGCCTTATGTTTGTGATTTTTTTCCCTAATATGGAGACTGAATTAAGTAAAAACAATAAACATGGAGGGCAATTTCAGGGTTATAATGAATGCTTGAAAAAATTTGAGAGTTTTGCAAAATCTGAGTCCAAAAAAGCTATAGCCATCAATAATCCTCAGGAAAAGTCCTTCAGGCGAAGAAAATAATGCATGCTTTTGGATTTATTTCAAAATTATAGATTTGTTTTTATTGCTGATGCCATTTTAATTGCTACTGCAGAATATTTGTAGAGAATGAATGTCAAACATAGTGGCCAATCACATTGATCAAATTGCCTTCCAAATTCCTTTTGACTTATAGTGACTTACTAGAATTCTTCATTTAAATTCCAAAGGCAGCAAAGAGTAATTAGATGTGCTATTTGTTAACATTCAACTCTCAAAGAATCTGTAATTTTCTGTTGGAAGAATGAAGCCCATTTATTTGAATTCTACAGTTCATTGGTCTAAAAACTACTGGAAAGAATTTTACTTTTTTTTTTTTTTTTTTTTACAATTTGCCCTATTTTAAAAAACCTAATACAGATAGTTGAAAATTTGTTGTAAGAACTTGGAAAACTATTTCATATGTCTGTCTTCCTAGAACTTGTTTAAAATCCTTTAATTAAAAAAAATTTTTTTAATACTATTTTCGTTAATCATGAATCAATAGGCAGAAACTTTTTGCTCATTAAAAGTATATCTGATGCTAACAATCATTAGGTTACAGAGCAATGCATAATCTCATTAAGAATTCAACTTATTCTTTAAGGATCATTTGAAATACAAAACCAATACCTTGCTCACACTTTCACTGAATGTCTCAATATATGTCACTCATGGCTTCATTATTTACATGGCAATTTTCCCATATGCCTAGATTTTTTAAGTTTTGGGGTTGGTATAGAAAGTATGCTTGTACATACATTCTATAAGGAAAGCTGAGCACTGAAGAACTGATGCTTTTGAACTGTGGTTTTGGAGAAAACACTTAAGAGTCTCTTGGACAGCTAGGAGATCCAACCAGTCCATCCTAAAGGAAAGCAGTCCTGAATGTTCATTGGAAAGACTGATGGTGAAGCTGAAACTCCAATACTTTGGCACCTGATGTGAAGAACGGACTCATTTGAACAGACCCTGATGCTGGGAGAGATTGAAGGCGGGAGTAGAAGGGGACAACAGAAGATGAGATGGTTAGATGGCATCACCGATTCAAT
This sequence comes from Bubalus kerabau, assembly GCF_029407905.1. Classification (NCBI taxonomy): domain Eukaryota; kingdom Metazoa; phylum Chordata; class Mammalia; order Artiodactyla; family Bovidae; genus Bubalus; species Bubalus kerabau. The sequence goes on along the minus strand of NC_073629.1, from coordinate 65,170,884 downwards.
GGACATGAATTTGAGTAAACTCCGGGAGTTGGTGATGGACAGGGAGGACTGGCATGCTGCAGTCCTTGGGAACGCAGAGAGTCAGACACGACTGAGTGACTGAACTGATGTATGTTTGTGAAATGAAAGATAAAGGTTGAGTTCATTGCTTGTTTACTTACTTAATATGGTCATAGTATATATTCATTTCTTGCACACAGTATACCTTCAAAATATAAATTAAATGAAGTAGCCTTCTTGTTTCCCATATATATTGCCAAAAAAAAAAAGCCTTTTTTTTTTTTTTTCTGAAAGCTCTTTATATTTGGGATAGATTCTTAAATAAGTTGACATATTCTGAAAAATTCTGTTGTATTTTGTCATATCTTTCTCTACCACAATCATCTCAGGTTAAAATAGCATTTCCATGTTTGATGCGGCCCCTCAGTTGCTGCTAGAACATGCAGGAAAGACAACCAGGAGACGTTCTTGTCTAAGCCTGCATGAGTCATGGTGAGCATTAATGTATAGACATTGGTGATCCTGTACATCTGGCACCTGTGGAACTAAAATTTTCTACTCAACAGGACCCTGAAATTTTTATGCCTTTGTTGAATTTACAGTTCATCCCTAGAGGAAATGGCATGCACATTAAAAAAAAGGGGGAATTTGCCAAAAATAGAATGTACCTCTTTAAATTTGTCAGAAACCCATTCAAGACAATCTTCTTAAAAACAAAAAGTCAAATTTGAATACAGTGTCTTAGAGAGACAATGGATTACATGATAGAATGTTTTACATAATTTTAAGAATCCTGATTTGAGAGGCATTTTAGATAGCTTCATAATACATGCATTGGGTTTTTTTCCCCCATAGTAATACTTTTTATGTGTACAGAAAAAGGGTTTAGGGTCAGCTGGGACAATAATAACAACCAGGGAATAAATGAGGAAGAAATCTGAAGTGTGAGAAACAGCTGGAATGTGAATTTTGCTGGACTAGCTCTTTGACGCAATCATTTGGCAAAGACTACAAACTCCCCAGGAGGGAGAAAACAGTTAAAATGTATATAGAAAATATATAGATCATCTGTCTCCAATCTAGTTATGCTGTTGGCCAAGTCTATCCATATATGTGACATAGGATTATGTGTATCCCAATGGATATGAAGAGATTCAGTTATGGTTTTGTCTACAATCCATATATGTGACATAGGATTATGTGTATCCCAATGGATATGAAGAGATTCAGTTATGGTTTTGTCTACAAATTAACTTATTTAAAATACATTTTACATAAAGGAAGACTAACTCTATGAATGTATGTAAATTGCATTATACATCTCTTTCTAGACTATTTTGACATATTTATATTACTTTTAATTTATTTCTACAAACTAAAAAAAGTTATGAAACAATATTTCACATGTGAATAAAATCAAGTCTCATGCAAAAGTTAGTGAATTCAATCTTACTAATGTTATAAAAAAAAAAGATAAAAGAAAAAAAAGAGGGAGGGAGGAGGTAAAGAAGGAAGCCTCTCATGACAGCACTCCACCCTGATTTTTAAACACTGATATTAATTATTATATTGTTAATCATAAACAAATTTTAAGCACTCTATGTTGCTTTCTTTTATTAATAATTACCTGGATATTTGACATCATATTTGCTCTTAGGATTTTGTAATTCATAATGCTATATTCTCTATTTATTTTTCTCAATTACATGACTTTACATAGAGTTATAGAGAAACCTAGACATATACCATCTATAGGAATCAATATAGTTAATATCACTAAGGAATAAGTATCTATTTGATTCTTTTGATGAAGATAAGTACATGAATATAATCTATTATATAGCTATAATATATTCCATTCCAAATATCTAATATAACATAATATAATATCTGGTGTATAGAATATATCCCCAGTATATGTATTTTTCCCATAAAAAATTAGTTCAAATGATGCAGATTTATTAATCAGCTTTATTGACTTTACCTAATTACTACTTGAGCTACTTTACCTAATTACTACTTGCATCTCTTTCCATGCTTTGAATAGGAAGTTAAAAAAATTACATAGAAGATTTTTTGGAGTTATCAAATGAATTTGTAAATGTCAGCATAATAACAAGAAAAGATTTTACTAATGAAAGCTGCTGTCAAAACTTTTTGAGTGATTATCCTTATGTGACCCATCAGCCCTTCAAGCTAATTTTCGAAGGAATGGATATTAAACCTCAGTAGATTTTGCTTTAGCAGTACTGAGTAGCTTTCCTGAATGAAAAGACTTTGTTCTTAATATGATTTCTTTGTCCAGAGTCTTAGTTTATTGAGCTGTATATTAAAGTTGCATCTTTGTTGAGTTGTGATCTTGGTATTTTCTACTTGAGTCAACGGAGATCCCACAATAAAAAGTGTAGTTCTATAAGACTGCACAATTAGAACTCCTCAACTGGTTGGTGTCAGTAACCCAAGCCCCTCTGACAGCTGCCATTCAAGAATCCATTTTATGCAAATAGCAAATGTGGAACTTAAGAGATAATACAGACTTTATTATTTGCATTTAATTATGCTCTGGTGAGAAATAATGGCTGTAGATTCTTTCCCTTTAATGGCCAATTTTAAGCATTTTGTAGTATACAACCTCCTCAAATATATTTCCTGACAAAGTCCAATTTTGCTGTCTCAGGGTAAAAGCTCAATTTTCCTAATATTAATTTAGACAGTTGCAGTTTCCCAACTAAATAATTAGTCTCTATATGAAACTTGAGTAATAAACAAAGTTTTAAATAAATAATGAATGAATCTTTTAAATCAGTAACATTGATCTAGCATTCTCCTAAAATCAAATTGTGAAACAGAAATTTCTTTTGATTGGAATTATAGCATACAGCTAGAAAACATGATTGACATTTTATTTTTTGGCCAGTTATTGAATATAAAATTAATTTTAAATCTCTGAGTATTTCCTAGATTTACTTTAAATATATTTAAACACTATATAAAATGTGTATCCATTTACACATTCCAGCAAATGAACAATGTGGATGTGCAAAACACTATGTAAATATATATCCCTAAAATGCTATAGCTGAATTTTATAAGGATAAAAACTTTAAAATATCCTATTGAAAAATAATGCTTTTCAACTTTCCGAAGACTGAACAATTCCTTAGATTAGAGGGTGAACATATTTTCTATGGCTAGCATCTATAGTCAAAATATCTTAAGATTCCAGTTCAAATAACAGAACAAAGGTCATTCTTTTCCTTTTTTGTGTGCCACTTAAAGGGAATATTTTGACTTTTCTATCTTGTAGAACAATCTACTGGACAATATGATATTAAAATTGAGTCTAAGTTTACCTACATAGATCTGATACAGTTCATCCTTTTAGGATCCTGAATCCTTCTTTTTATAACTCTTCTGAGATTTGTGACAAAGAAATGTGTTTATTAGCATTAGAATGGAGCTTTATGCCTCTATTACCAAGGCAGCTTCTGAGATTTGGAACTTTGAAGCCATTTTATCTGATATCATTCGTGATTAATAGACCTCTGAGAATAACCTCCAAGGCACCTTACCCTCAGATATGATCGGTGGCAGATGATGAGTGAAAAACAGTTTGCTGAAGGCCACTCTGCAAAACCTTGTACAATACTATATAGGAAAGCTTAAGGGCAAACATAGGTCACTGTGAGTGTCTGGGTATCCAATCCATCTCTTTTCACAAGTACTATGAATATGTAAATGGGTACAATCTATCCAGCCCTTCAGAGTTTCTATGTACCCTATGACTATCCACCATCCCAACCTCCTGGAAGTCACTGTACAAGGTCTCCTATTAACCTTTTTGTCTTTTCGCCTTCAGACTGCTCCACTCCTAAGTGGAAATAAAGACCTTAGTCTTTTTTTCCCTCTACTTTAAAAATCTTCTGTTTCCCAATCTGTAAAATCAGGATAAGCCATTTAAAGTACTTAGCCAATTCTGTAGGGCTCATTTTTGTCCTGAAAACATCTATTGGCTGTTATCATCTCTCAGTACTGCCTTGTTCTTTCTGTGACTCTTCTCCTGGTTCTTATTTTCTTTTAAGGTCTCACTTAACCTCTGAGCTCCAATTTACATACCTATTATGACCCCAGTCACACATGCTCTCTTTCTTCTAAACTCCTAAAGCCCTTATTATTTGTAGCATAAATGGCTCTTATTATTTACTATCTTAAATTATTCATGAACACATCTTATCTTTTTTACAAAATTGAAACATCTCTGAGGGAAGGAAATATGCCAGATGAATTATCCTTCCTTGTATAGCATAGGAAGGACATAGTGACACCGTCACAGAGTCAGTGCAGCTCCTTTTGAAAAGTTGGCTGTTGATTGGACCGTTTTGTTAAAGTTTCAGTTACAAGTTCTTGTAGGTCAGGAACCAAGCTTGACTCTGGCAAAGGTAAAAAATGAGCTTAATTGGCATTCACTATCTCCTCATTTTTACTTTGCCTGTGCTCAATGTCTTCATGCTTTTTCATGCCAATAAGATATGTTTCCACAGATATTTTTTAGCAGTACTATGCATTTCCACTAAAACATTTTGACCATTTCTCTTGACTGTTTCAAAATTTTAGATTCAGAAACTTTCTTTATTTTCTTTTTTTTTGAGAAGTACTTTTAGATTTGCTAAGAATGCCAGCTATAAAATCAGAAATTTTGTTACAATTCAGCCATAGATAATGGTCTAGTCAAGGTCCATCTAGTCAAGGTCTGTCTAGTCAAGGCTATGGTTTTTCCAGTAGTCAGGTATGGATGTGAGAGCTGGACTATAAAGAAAGCTGGTAAACAAGTTGCCAGTCCAGGTTCGATGCACAATACTGGACGCTTGGGGCTGGTGCACTGGGACAACCCAGAGGGATGGTATGGGGAGGGAGGAGGGAGGAGGGTTCAGGACGGGGAACACATGTATACCTGTGGCGGATTCATTTTGATATTTGGCAAAACTAATACAATTATGTAAAGTTTAAAAATAAAATAAAATTTTAAAAAAAATAAAAAAATAAAAGAACTTCAGATCGAAAAAAAAAAAATAAACCTAACATGCTCTACAAAAAAAAAAAAAAAAAAAGAAAGCTGAGTGCTGAAGAATTGATGCTTTTGAACTATGGTGTTAGAGAAGACTCTTGAGAGTCCCTTGGACAGCTAGGAGATCCAGCCAGTCCATCCTAAAGGACATCAGTCCTGAATATTCATTGGAAGATCTGATGTTGAAGCTGAAACTCTAATATTTTGGCCACCTGATGCGAAGAGCTGACTCATTTGAAAAGACCCTGATGCTGGGAAAGATTGAAGGCTGGAGGAGAAGGGGACGACGGAGGATGAGATGGTTGGATGGCATCACCAACTCAATGGACATGAGTTTGAGCAAACTCCGGGCATTGGTGATGGACAGGGAGGCCTGGCGTGCTGCGATTCATGGGGTTGCCAAGAGTCGGACATGACTGAGTGACTGAACTGAACTGATAGATAACGGTACCTGTATGTTATTTGGCAAGTTATTTTACTCATTCATGATATACTTGTATAATTATCATTAAAATGTAGTTAGTGAAAATACTGATTTCATAGGCTACTATGAATACTAACTGACAAAAGGTGAGTACAGTGTCTAGCTCAGTGTCTGACATATAGTGAGCACTTAATGATGTTCAGTTGTTGGCTATTGATAAAGTTGCTAGTTATACATTCTGCAAAGATAATGGTGATAGGATGGTTTCCAGTTTCTCTGAATCTTGCACAAAAGCAACTATATAATTAAAGCCAATACCCATAGACTACATTTACAACAAAACTAGGTGACAAGATATCCCATTAGGTTCTAAAATATGAGTGTGGAAAAATAACCAATAGTTTTATGACTTACATTCATGTCTGTTAGGAGGGAAAAAAACAGTTACCACCAGGTGACAATGACTATTCTGACAACAGGAGAGTCTCAAGATAGCTAATATGTATTTACTAGAAATCACAGCAGACCTGTACAAGCAAAATCAAGATTGGAAGTTTTGCCATGCTAAGTACCAGGAGCATATAAGAGGCACAGAATAAAGTATGTGAAGGAGCCAGAGCAGTTTCATCCATAAACCCTCAAAAATGATGTCAGAAATTAACTATATGTTAGGGCCCATACTGAGGAGAAACTCAAAAGAAATTGAGGAGAGTGGAATCAAAAAGGGAAGAAAAGGGAGAAAAGGGAACCCTCTTACACTGTTGGTGGGAATGCAAACTAATACAGCCACTATGAAGAACAGTGTGGAGATTCCTTAAAAAACTGGAAATAGACATGCCTTATGATCCAGCAATCCCACTGCTGGGCATACACACTGAGAAAACCAGAAGGGAAAGAGACACGAGTACCCCAATGTTCATCGCAGCACTGTTTATAATAGCCAGGACATGGAAGCAACCTAGATGTCCATCAGCAGATGAATGGATAAGAAAGCTGTGGTACATATACACAATGGAGTATTATTCAGCCATTAAAAAGAATACATTTGAATCAGTTCTAATGAGGTGGATGAAACTGGAGCCTATTATCCAGAGTGAAGTAAGCCAGAAAGAAAAACACCAATACAGTATACTAACGCATATATATGAAATTTAGAAAGATGGTAACAATAACCCTGTGTACGAGACAGCAAAAGAGACACCGATGTATAGAACAGTCTTATGGACTCTGTGGGAGAGGGAGAGGGTGGGAAGATTTGGGAGAATGGCATTGAAACATGTAAAATATCATGTATGAAATGAGTTGCCAGTCCAGGTTCGATGCACGATACTGGATGCTTGGGGCTGGTGCACTGGGACGACCCAGAGGGATGGAATGGGGAGGGAGGAGGGAGGAGGGTTCAGGATGGGGAACACATGTATACCTGTGGGGGATTCATTTTGATATTTGGCAAATCTAATACAGTTATGTTAAGTTTAAAAATAAAATAAAATTAAAAAAAAAAATGGATGAATATTGGGACAACAAAGATGAATGTTCTGGAATACAAATTCAATCCAAAAGTTCAAGTGAATAAAAATACAAAGAACAACATCACTATAACAGTGAAAGTGCCCTCCAAAGCCATTTGCTGAGTAGATCAAAACTGTAACCTAGTAGTGCTGCCATAACTATCATGAACAAGTTGCTTGCTGCTGCTGCTGCCAAGTCACTTCAGTTGTGTCCGACTCTGTGTGATCCCACAGACGGCAGCCACCAGGCTCCCCCGTCCCTGGGATTCTCCAGGCAAGAACACTGGAGTGGGTTGCCATTTCCTTCTCCAATGCGTGACAGTGAAAAGTGAAAGTGAAGTCGCTCAGTCGTGTCCGACTCTTAGCGACCCCATGGACTGCAGCCTACCAGGCTCCTCGGTCCATGGGATTTTCCAGGCAAAGTACTGGAGTGGGGTGCCATTGCCTTTTCCTGAACAAGTTGCTTAAACCAACACAAAAATATTCTCACAATTTCTAAGACCAAAAGTCCAAAGTCAGGGTTACCAGCAGGTTCGTGAGCCCTCTGAAGGATTTAAGGAAGAATTCTTCCTTGCCTCTTCCAGGTTCTCATGGTTGTTAGCAATTCTTAGTTTGTACAGCTGTTACTATAATCTCTGCCTTGGTCTTCACAATGACTTTACCCTGTGTTACTCTGTATGTCTGTGTCTTCATATGGCATTTTCCTTTTTGTGTTTCTGTGTCTAAATTTGCATCTTCTTCTATAGACTAGTCATTGGATTAGGATCCTCCCCAATCCAATGTATCCTTATCATACCTTGATTAGATCTGTAAAGATATTACTCCCAGTTAGGGGAATAGGCATGAGAATAAGGGTTAGAATTTCAAAATATCTTTTAAGAAGACACCATTCAAACAGGTATATAAGCCATGAACATGTGAAGATTAGGCACAAGACGGAAATCCCTGAAATATGTAGAAATTAGACAATCATTTTGGAAGACTACATTAGAAGAAAATGGGATTATGCCTTATGAGATATACAAGGTAAATTTTAAAAATAAAAACAACCAAAAGGAAAATAAATGAAAGAAGAATTTGATAGGCTTGAAAATAAGGGGCAAGTATTAAAGATAGGTTAAAAAAAAAGATCCAAAATATTGACAAAATGAGTCTCTGGGGAAAAAAAATCAAGGGAGTAAAAGAAATTCCAAAGACTTTACTCAAAAGAAACTTTCACAAAAATAAATGAAACTCCTACAAACGGAAAGAACATACCATAAATCTGAGAATATTGACCCAAAATGAACAAAACCAAGACATATTCTGGTAGTTTTATTGTTGTTTAGTTGCTAAGTCATGTCAGACTCTTTTGTAACTCTGTGGAACATATCCTGCCAAGCTCCTCTGTCCATGGGATTTTCCCAGGCAAGAATACAAGAGAAGTTATCATTTCCTTCTCCAGGGGAAGGTTCCAACCCAGAGATCAAACCCGTGTCTCCTGCATTGGCAGGTGGATTCTTTACCACTGAGCCACCAGGGAAGCATCTGCTAAAGTTCAGTTCAGTTCAGTCACTCAGGCTGACTCTTTGCGACCCCATGAATTACAGCATGCAAGGCCTCCCTGTCCATCACCAACTCCTGGAGTTCACTCAGACTCATTTCCATCAAGTGGATGATGCCATCCAGCCATCTTATCCTCTGCCGTCTCCTTCTTCCCCTGCCCCCAATCCCTCCCAGCATCAGAGTCTTTTCCAATGAGTCAACTCTTCGCACGAAGTGGCCAAAGTATTGGAGTTTCAGCTTCAACATCAGTCCTTCCAATGAACACCCAGGACTGATCTCCTTTAGAATGGACTGGTTGGATCTCCTTGCAGTCCAAGGGATTCTCAAGAGTCTTCTCCAACACCACAGTTCAAAAGCATCAATTCTTCAGCACTCAGCTTTCTTCACAGTCCAACTCTCACATCCATACATGATCACTGGAAAAACCATAGCCTTGACTAGATGGACCTTTGTTGGCAAAGTAATGCCTCTGCTTTTGAATATGCTATCTAGGTTGGTCATAACTTTTCTTCCAAGGAGTAAGCATCTTTTAATTTCATGGCTGCAATCACCATCTGCAGTGATTTTGGAGCACCCCAAAATAAAGCCTGACAGTGTTTCCACTGTTTCCCCATCTATTTCTCATGAAGTGATGGGACCAGATGTCATGATCTTAGTTTTTTGAACATTGAGCTTTAAGCCAACTTTTTCACTCTCCTCTTTCACTTTCAACAAGAGGCTTTTCAGTTCCTCTTCACTTTCTGCCATAAGGGTGGCGTCATCTGCATATCTTAGGTTATTGATATTTCTCCTGGTAATCTTGATTCCAGCTTGTGCTTCTTCCAGCCCAGCGTTTCTCATGATGTACTCTGCATATAAGTTAAATAAGCAGGGTGACAATATACAGCCTTGACATACTCCTTTCCCTATTTGGAACCAGTCTGTTGTTCCATGTTCAGTTCTAACTGTTGCTTCCTGACCTGCATACAAATTTCTCAAGAGGCAGATCAGGTGGTCTGGTATTCCCATCTCTTTCAGAATTTTCCACAGTTTATTGTGATCCACACAGTCAAAGGCTTTGGCATAGTCAATAAAGCAGAAATATATGTTTTTCTGAAACTCTCTTGCTTTTTCTATGATCCAGCAGATGTTAGCAATTTGATCTCTGGTTCCTCTGCCTTTTCTAAAACCAGCCTGAACACCTGGAAGTTCTCGCTTCACATATTGCTGAAGCCTGGCTTGGAGAATTTTGAGTATTACTTTACTAGGGTGTGAGATGAGTGCAATTGTGCAAAAGTTAGTGTATCTTAAAGAGAGAAAAAAAATCTCATGGTCATCAAAATTAAATTAAAAGTAAAACAAACAAAAAGCAAACCTATGACTGTAAACAAAGAAGAGATTAAGCAAAAACTCTATTGGAAATGGAAATGTCAATATCAGCTCATGAGGTATTTCATCTTGGATATATTATCAATTCTAACTCTGTTCACTCGAAAGGTCTAAACACAATGGCCAAACCAGAAAAAGTGAAAACTCTTAGTGCCCAGATTGTGATCTTAAATACCACTTGATCACTAAGAGTAACAGTAGCTTCTTGTAGAAAATGTTGGTGTTAGTTCTGAGGAAGAAAATGAACTAAATACATTCTGGGCAATTTTGTAAAGATAGATAAAAAGAACGCTTTCAACTTCTTTCAAATATCAAAGGACAACTTGAGGCTCTACCGGCCAATGGATAGAATGATTTGAACATAATAATAATAACAATTGCAGTGTACAAAGAACCATCAAATATATTTAAATTCATGAGTTCCTAAAATTTTTCAAAATGAGAGGGTGAGAAGGAAACTGGTTCTTTACCTTGAAAACTACTAATTGCTGCAAAGAATCAGGCTTTATCCCACTTTTCTTTTCTTACATCAGCTGTATCCCTGGGTGTCCAGATAGTAAATGAGGGGATTTATCTGCTTATAAAAGATTCTAATTAATAAATAAAAAAGAAATTATAGGATTAAAATATCTCCATTTTCCAATATCCAATAAAATCATGGGTCTACATATTAACCAACACCAGCTATAAATATTGCAAAAAGACAGACAAAAAATCATTATATGCTTCCTTCCTGTTGAAGCAACACAATGGCATTTAGATTCTTAACAAAGAGTTAGAACATGAATTTGAACAACCTGCTATATTCAACTGCCAATTTGCAGGAAATGATGTGGGCAGAGGACTAAGGTAAGAGTATGTAAAACCCAGAAGGTCAAATGGCCTGGGTCCATTAATGGATAAATAATAAATGGTTCAGAGAAGGCAATGGCACCCCACTCCAGCATTCTTGCCTGGAAAATCCCATGGACCGAGGAGCCTGGTGGGCTGCAGTCCATGGGGTCGCTAAGAGTCGGACACGACTAAGTGACTTCACTTTCACTTTTCACTTTCATGCATTGAAGAAGGAAATGGCAACCCACTCCAGTGTTCTTGCCTGGAGAATCCCAGGGATGGGGGAGCCTGGTGGGCTGCCGTCTATGGGGTCACACAGAGTTGGACAAGACTGAGGCGACTTAGCATCAGCAGCAGATAAATGGTTAGCTTGCCGTTGTATGCAGAAGACAGGGAGAGATAAGGAACTTTTCAACTGAATCAGACCTAAAACACATTATTATTAATTTTTTTTAATGAGCAAGACTAACCTTTGTGTGTCAAAAGTAAGAAACTGTGTAATAAAACTGAAAAAATAATGAAAGAATTCATTAGTCTAAATGTTGGCATGGTAGTTACTTAGGGAGAGGGGAGATTAAGCAGCCTGTAATTGGAACCAGGTACTCGTAAGGGGCTTCTGGATTGATTGGCGAAGTCTTATTTCTTGATCTGAGTAGTAGATGAAAGGTAAAACAATAATTCCTTAAGTCATATATTTAAATTTGTGTATTCTTATGTCTATTTCTGCATTTTATTTTGCAGTTTGAAAAAGAAGTAGTGGTAGCAGCAAGTAAAAGGGAGACGGTCTAATTGCCTTTCCCAAAAATTTCTGCATAACTGATTACACATGTTTCTTAAGCATCAGGTCAGGCAGTATAATTCATTAACAGTACTGCACCCACATTAAACAGCAAATCAGCCAGAACCAACAGTATCCTGAGACTTCTGAAATACTCTGCTCTTATCCTTTTATGAAATGACTTATATTCCAATATTCAAAAATTCTCATTCAGCTAATGGGAATTGAGTAGTCCAATTTTAGATTATCTAAAACTTTTTCATGAGGATAACCAATTAAAAAAATCTCATCAGTATCAAATGACTTTTAATCAGTACATTTTACATGAACATCTATAACTTTATAGAATAATGATATGTTTAGATTCTGTGAGAAATCCCTTTAGGCTCACATGATGCATTAAATTAACTTAAAAATGAGGAAACACAAGTCTATATGCCCATGGAGACTAATTTCTTGAAACTTTTTGTTAGTTTCTTAGAAAGCTCACTAAGAATTAAGATAATTAAAAATGTTTACAATGCATCTTAAGTTGCCTAAGATGTTAGGATGGGGCCTAGGAATTTGTATTTGTACACATACATTGTGTTACTTTAAGGATTATACTCAGTGAATTTTCTCTTCATTATTTCTCAACTAATTATCTCTGCATGCATATTTTGGATATTTCAAATTGTAAGCATCTATTCTTTATTTAAGAAACTCTGAAAAAAAACTGAGAAGCTAAGTACAAGGTACAATACTAGGGGATGTTTATACCTAAGAATGCACAATGAGATATAAAAGTAAGAGATTTTTGCTTCTTCCCTGTCTGAAACCATACTGTAAACTGGTTTCCTTGAGATATCTTGAATTTTAAAAATCTATTTTCATTTTAGTTTAGTCAGGCTTTGTATAAGACACCTCTCCTCATTTACTAAAACCTTTTTCGCTCCTGTGTAAAAATCTATAGTTTATATTATACTGGTCATACACATTCTATTTATTTTATTCTAGCATATTTTCGGAGAAGGCAATGACACCCTACTCCAGTACTCTTGCCTGGAAAATCCATGGATGGAGGAGCCTGGTAGGCTGTAGTCCATGGAGTCACTAAGAGTCAGACATGAGAGCGACTTCACTTTCACTTTTTACTTTCATGCATTGGAAATGCATGGAAATGAAGGAAATGGCAAGCCACTCCAGTATTCTTGCCTGGAGAATCCCAGGGACGGGGAAGCCTGGTGGGCTGCCGTTTATGGGGTCGCACAGAGTCAAACACGACTGAAGCGACTTAGCAGCAGCAGCAGCATAGTTTACATAATTGAAACATCAGAAATTGGATTTTTAGGGCTTTCCTATATTTACTAACTCATTATTTTTGATGTAGATGAATACTATTGAATTCAATTTATTTTGTAATAGTAGTCTTACTAAAATTATATTTCCATATATGGCATTATATATTTAAATGTCCATTATTGATTTGATAACTATTTTCATGAGAAACACTTAAAAATAAAAAAAGAAAAAGAAAAACATCTTATTGTATCACAATTATGCATAAATTTTAAAGCGGATTCCAGCTTTGAAGTAATTTGGAATGTTTCCAATTGGAAATATAATATCTAAAAAACTTTGCATCATGGAATAATGTAATTTCTGTGTAATATAATTGTTTCAAGATGAACTACATGGTTACTTTCAATTAAAAAACAGTATCATCAGAAAATAATTAATACTTTTTAGTTTACTTTTTAATTTCCTTTGAAAAATGCATTAAAAAAATTTCAGAATCACATTAAGTGATCAAATTGATAACGGTGACCTTGTCCTGCTTCTGAATTTTGTTTAAGGTTTTCATCTCAGACTTAATGAAGTTTCTTAATGTGTGTGTGTATAAATATATATCTATATTAAATATGTGTATATAGCATATATGTTATATAGACTATGTATTGTATACACACTATATGCTTGTTTATATGTATGTATATTTATATACATAACATGCATATGCATGTATAGATATGTATGTGTGTATGTATATACATAATATACATAAATGTGTATATATACATACACACACATAAAGGTATTTTTTGTATGTTCTCAGATTACATATAATAATGTTTGTTTAGTTTTTCCATTTTGACTCTTCATGCTATTAGTCTCATTAGTATTTCCTTGAATCCATTCATTCAAAAATCTTTAGTTACTGAAAAATCATAATCCTTTTTAAGGGATAAGTTGTGATTATTTTCTCATAGAACTGACATATTTATATGGAGAGAAAGATGTTGATCAAATAGTCACAACAATGAATCTGAAAACAAACAAGTAGTGATATAAATACATCAAACAGTGTGTTCAGGCACATTTGTGTTTAAAATATGTTATCTTGTTTAATCCCCTAAACAGGGCAAGGAAAATATAGTTACTTTTAATTAATTATTTAAAACATATTATTATTATCTCTATTACATAGCAGAATAAACAGGGAGAAAGAAGTTAAGTAACTTGTTCATGATCATAGAGCAAATCAGGGAAAGAGCCAGGACCCAAGCACAATCAGGCCAACAGAAATAATGGCCTTAGGAAAAGGAATACAGTTCTCTGAAATGTTTAGCAAAGAAATTTACTCTAGAATGTGCCATTAGGAAGAGACATCTAAGGATATGGAAAATTTTACCAGGGAAAGAAAATAATGGAGTGCATTCAAAACATACTGAGTGGCATGTATAAAAGCCCTGCAGTGAGAAGAAACATGACTCTTCAGGGGACTGATAGATGCTCAGTGAGTTCACAAATAGGGAAGGGAAGTATGTTTTGAGATGACATTGAAGATGGATACAGGGGCCAAACCATGCAAGTTTTTGTGAGTTGTTTTAAGCATTTTGGTCTTTATCCCAAGAACATCAGAGAGCAATTGAAAAGTTTCAGTTTCCCGTGGAGAGTCAAGGATGGTCTGAATACAGAGAATTGACAGAAGTTCAGAGTATTTTTTGGAAAAGTTTACACTGTCTAAAATGGGAGAGGGCTGGGCAGACTGAATGTGGGGAGATCACATGGTAGAGCATTCTAGCAGTCCAGATGAGAGATAATGGCAGTGTTTTATTAAGATGCTTATGCTGAAGATGGGGAGAAAGTGGTCAACTTAGAGATATTCAAGATTTGGTGATGAATTGGAGATGAAGGTGGAGAGAATGTTAAGTGACAAGAAAGGTCATAGATTTCTGAATGAAGCAACTGGATAGAGATGGTGCCATTTTGTAAGGTGGAAAATACAAAAGGATGACCAATTTGGGGTAGTGATGATGTGGGAATAACACAGTTCTTTTTTTGATCTATTGTTTGATTTGCCTTTGAATCTCAAAAATGGAGTAGACAATGATGCAGTTGGAAAATTAAATGATCTCGGGCAAAGCCTTGAGAAAGCCAGCTCTTTTAGCTGCTGGTAGCAAAGAACAAAAATAGAAAAGAAATAGTATTGACTTCCAAAGAAATAGAAGGAAAACCAGGATAAGGTCATGGTATGGAAACCGTGAGAAAGTGATGCTTTAGGAAAGAAGGAGTTGTTAGGCTAAGGAAGATGACAGATGGTGAATAGCCACTGGGTTTAGTAACCTAAATGTCGGCTGGGAACTTATGCTGAAACTGTTCTGATAAAATGCTAAGTGAAACTCAGATAATAGTATCTTGACTTGCAAATGGAGTTGAGGCAATATTTTTATTTTAATGAGTAATGAGAACTCAATTTTGAAATTTAGCTACAAAAATGAGAAAAATGGTAACTGGAATGACATCTTCTTCTAGACCTTGCTAAGGCATAATATCTTTAAATATTAGAGTGCTTAGCGATGTCATAACTTAATGTGCTACAGTATTATAATGATATAAATCACATTAATAGGCAATTTTAATGATATTGAAATGTAAACAGCTGGAGAATGCCAAATATCTTTTTCTAACTTTTGTATTTCTTTTATTTTTCCCCCAGTACAGCTACTTCCAGTAAAGTAGGCACACAGTAAATATTTATATGAATGAATGAAGCTCATCATTCTGCTTATGGCTCAGAGTAGACAGAACATCTTAAAAGTTCCTGCCTTCCAGCAACTTTGAATGATTTCTAATTAGAAATGATTTTATCACTATCCTATGTTCTTCACTGAAAATTCTCAAATGTTTCTAAAAACAAAATATAAATTATCATCTAGCAATCCTTGTTATTCTTATTTGAAAAGATAATTTCTACATAGTTGAACTTAGCAGTATTTATGATAAATTAAATGTACAATCATTAGTGGCAAAGAAATTTTCGAGAGTTCAGGGCTATGTAACAAAATGAGTATTCATATAATCTATAACATGGTTTAAAACTTCATAAATATATATTTCTCAATAAGCTTGAACTGTACAAGCAAACAAAATTATTCTTTTAAAAACTTATAAATATGTATAGCCACATAAAAATTTACAAATCTGTGTAATATATACAAACTGCTTAAATAATCCACAGTATTTACTGGAGAGCTCAGAACAGCACAACAGCAGAATAACTCAGTAACACTATCATACTACTATGAGACAGTTTACAGGGCCAGTGCTGAACAAATCAAATATTCTAAGACTAGACTAAGAAAACAAAATAGTCCCAAAAATGTGTTAAAGGAATAGTAAAGGGAATTAGTGGATCTAAAGGTTGACATACAAACATAGTAGCTAACGCTTTTATGTCATCTTACAAAGATATAAAAACAAAAGACCCAATGCAGCCCTCCATAGTATAGTTCCTTTGTATTCTCCAGTTTTAAAATGACATATTAATAACTAACTGGATGGAAATGCATGATATTATCTTGTTCATGTTCAGCAAAATAATGAGAATGGTAGTAATAATAAAAATAACTCCTGAGTTCTTCAAATCGAACACTGATACAGAGTGCCATGTTTAGTACAATGTAAGTAAAATAGCTTTACAAATTAACTGAAGCTACATTTGGAAAACTAAGCAGTGGCCACAGGACTGGAAAAGGTCAGTTTTCATTCCAATTCCAAAGAAAAGCAATGCGAAAGAATGCTCAAACTACCACACAATTGCACTCATCTCACATGCTAGTAAAGTAATGCTCAAAATTCTCCAAGCCAGACTTCAGCAATATGTGAACCGTGAACTTCCAGTTGTTCAAGCTGGTTTTAGAAAAGGCAGAGGAACCAGAGATCAAATTGCCAACGTCTTCTGGATCATTGAAAAAGCAAGAGAGTTCCAGAAAAACATCTATTTCTGCTTTATTGACTATACCAAAGCCTTTGACTGTGTGGATCACAATAAACTGTGGAAAATTCTGAAAGAGATCGAAATAACAGACCACCTGACCTGCCTCTTGAGAAACCTGTATGCAGGTCAGGAAGCAACAGTTAGAACTGGACATGGAACAACAGACTGGTTCCAAATAGGTAAAGGAGTACATCAAGGCTGTATATTGTCACCCTGCTTATTTAACTTCTATGCAGAGTACATCATGAGAAATGCTGGGCTGGAAGAAGCACAAGCTGGAATCCCGGGAGAAGTATCAATAACCTCAGATATGCAGATGATGCCACCCTTATGGCAAAAAGTGAAGAAGAACTAAAGAGCCTCTTGATGAAAGTGAAAGAGGAGAGTGAAAAAGTTGGCTTAAGCTCAACATTCAGAAAACTAAGATCATGGCATTCAGTCCCATCACTTCATGGGAAATAGATGGGGAAACAGTAGAAACAGTGTCAGACTTTACTTTTCTGGGCTTCCAAAATCACTGCAGATGGTTGTTGCAGCCATGAAATTAAAAGACGCTTACTCCTTGGAAGGAAAGTTATGACCAACCTAGATAGCATATTCAAAAGCAGAGACATTACTTGACAACAAAGGTCCATCTAGTCAAGGCTATGGTTTTTCCGGTGGTCATGTATGGATGTGAGAGCTGGACTATAAAGAAAACTGAGCCGAAGAATTGATGCTTTTGAACTGTGGTGTTGGAGAAGACTCTTGAGAGTTCCTTGGACTGCAAGGAGATCCAACCAGTCCATCTACTAAAGGAGATCAGTCCTGGGTGTTCATTGGAAGGACTGTTGTTGAAGCTGAAACTCCAATACTTTGGCTACCTGATGTGAAGAGCTGACTCATTTGAAAAGATCCTGATGCTGGGAAAGATTGAGGGCAGGAGGAGAAGGGGATGACAGAGGACGAGATGGTTGGAGGGCATCACCAACTCAATGGACATGGGTTTGGGTGAACTCCGGGAGTTGGTGATGGACAGGGGAAGCCTGGCGTGCTGCGATTCATAAGGTCGCAAAGAGTCAGACACGACTGAGACACTGAACTAAACTGAAGCTACATTTTTAAAAGTACAAAAAATGACATTTCTAAGAAATATAACTCTAGAGGAAAATAGTTGTATTTTTGCTTGCAAATATTAGCCACAAATAAAACTATACTTTTGGAGTATAGTTAAGAATTTTTCATACTATTTTAAGCCCATTTGTCTTGAGGTTCTTTCAATGCTATCTAGTTGATAAATTAATGTTAAGCTAATAGCTTTCTTCCTGGCATGTGATGGATAAAGATGCTGAAACTTTAGCCATTTGAATTTGCTCAATGAGTTCTTTACTTGATTAAATTATAAAAAACAACCTGTGTGTGATTGTCTTTCTGAAGGGTTGAAAGATTCTTCTGAATAATACAAGTGGCACTTGCCTTAAGAATCATCCAAAGTTTTAGAATAGTGAAGAACTTTATAAAATTGACTAATACAAGGAAACTATATTACATACTCAGAGGTAATAAAAGAATGATTAATTCTTAGCAGTAAATGTCCTGTATAAAAATATACAATTATCCAACATCAACTCTATGTCAGAAACTAGACAGTAGATGTTTGATATCATCATATTAGTCTCATCTGCTAAAAATGGTGCATTAATTACACAGGGGAAGATAAAAGCCATACAGTTCATAAAATCACTTTGTGAAATCTTAGGAATAAAATGTTTCAATAAATATTTTATTAATGCATAAATGTCATTCTGAGTAATAACATTAAATTGATTGTTAATAAAAGTATATTTAATCACAATGTATGTTTCCTAGGTTGAGATGCAGATAAAAACATAAAACCTAACAACTAAATACAGTAATGATTACTGTCTTTAGTTAGGCTATGCATTATGTAAAATTTACTTAGGTTAATTGGAATAAGTATAATAAGAAAATATATTATCAAACAGTTTTCTATCACTATAGATTGTTTTTGATGAGGGTTTAGTTTAACTCCTATTTTATTTTGTGTTGAAGAGAGGGGTTTGTAGAAATGACTTGTTATAATAAAAGTAGAATTGATGTCAAAGGATGAGATAGTCGGATGGTGTCACTGACTCAGTGGACGTGAATTTGAGCAAACTCCGAGATAGTGAAGGACAGGGAATCCTGGCATGCTGCTGTCCATGGAGTTGCAGAGTTGGGCAGTACTTTATGACTGAACAACATAATTGTTGTCATCCAGTTAGTCATTTCAGGTATATAAAAAGGCAAAAGATCATCAAAAGGGAAGAATCATGGCAGAGGTTGTATCCACAGAGTTGACCATCAGTAATCTCTCTTCTCTATCCCTCTTAAGGAAGGAGTAATCTTCCGGTTTCCTCTGACCTCTAAAAGATAATGAAATGAAAATGGTAGTCCAGAAAGGATCAAAGGAATGAGAGGTACAAATTCTGATTGTACTATAGTGGAAATGCACTTGTAGATTTTGTTACACTTCTTTTCACTATCTCACTTTATTTTCAACAATCATGTTCTCACTGGCTTTATGGGAAAGCCAGTCTCCTTGTGTGGTTATATGTATTCCCATTCTTGTTTTAATAAGTACATCTCATGAGGTGGTTCATCACAGAATTTTGCTGGCTAATCATCTCCTTTCTCCATTAACTGCTGCACTTCATATTTCCCTTAATAACTCATCTCACATCCTGATGCCCAGAAGGTGAACTGCTTGCCATTTAGAGGGATCTTAACTCTTTCTGGTCACTAGAAAGAAGCAATATATTAAATGGATTCTGGGTACTTGACATGAGTTAATGCAGTTTGAAAGAAGAGATTTGTTTCTATCTCACTCAAAGGATCAGTGCAAAAAGTCTTTATTCCTTCCATTTCCTACAATTGCTAAAGATATAATTTGGACTCCATTTTAAACTAAATCCTTGGATGGGGAAGGATGTGAGTCTGTCCAAACCTAGCTCACACTACACTTGGTGCTTATGTTTTATGAGGCAAAGTTTATAAGATCCTGCTCCTAGGTTAAGCTCTCAAGATAGGGAAAAGCTTTCTCTATCAAAGATCTGAGACTTTATACTCTTTCTCTACTCAGTACACCACATTCTCAATATGAAAGCATTCACAAGGAGATGCAGAAATTATTTTCACACTTCAGAACTCTTCAGTCAGACAAAGACTGTAGTCTTTTTTTGCTTCACTCTTGTTCGAATTTCACATAGTTTAAATGATAAGAAATTTATCTCCTTCCTCCCATGTTTTCTTATTCTAATAGATTTCAGGGTTATGTTGTGTTCTTTGCTAGTTTATTCCTATTTGTTTGTTTTATTTTTTAGTGACATTGCTACCTATCAATATCTCAAGAAAACCTGGAGTTCCTATGAAATTATACTGCTATGCAATCGTTAATTTCATAATAACCATAAGCTTTTTTTCTTGTAAATGTCTAAATCATTTATATTGGCCACCCTGATTTTTTCCTCCAGATCCTTTTATGTGATTAACACCTTTTCTTGGTTTGACCATTAATTAAATTATTCATTGTCAACTATCTTATATGATATTGCAGTTACTGCCAGAAGAATACTTTACATTTTTGTCTGAGTAGTATGTGGTGAAGCAGGCAAATTATTCTAGTTCAGCATCACAGGAGTGAGCAAGTGCAGGGTCTGAGGTCCAACAGGGAAGTGAAGCAGAGTTGGGTTAATTGTAATCAGGACAAGCAGAAGAATTGCTAGCAGTTTCAGGAAATGGGTGCTTATGCCAAAACCCTGTAGGAATCTCTGAGGCAGAGCAGAAAGATTCACAGTATCTTGTGTCTCAGTTGTCAGCCCTGCAGCAATGAATTTTGCCAAGTGAGAATTCTCCTCCTTTTGTACCTGACTTACACAGTTGAAACCAAAAATTCAGAGGAACATAACAGCTGGAGTGTGGGGCAACATGAAATGGGAAGGAAGATTGGGCATATTACAGGAACAGCTTTAGGAATAGTGCAACTATGTCCAACTTCCTGTTACCAACATCAGAGGCTGCCTGCTGAAGTCAGCTGCTTTCATCTGCACATAGATCGGCCCTCCACCTGAGCCAGGTGTTCTTAATTACCAGCTCTGCCTGGCGGGGCATGCTGGGATTGCTTCTTGTATTCACAGAAACTATGTTAAACCTCTGAGCTTATGGCCAAAGAGAAAAGTCAAGCAAACAGACAAAATCCTGTCTCAGTGGTAAAGGTGCTTCCTTATTACAAGAACTAGATCTCTGTCCTCCCTACTCAATAGCTTCCCCTCAGTTTCTGCAGGTTTTCTACTTCCTGGCTTGCATGAAAGATCAGTGAGGGCAAGACCTAGGACTTCAGCAAGATGGTAGGGCTGGGCTTCACTATCCATTTGATTGGCTATCTGTAAAGATAATAATAATGATAATAAACCTTCCATAATGCTTATCCTGTGCTAACTTGTTTACTGTGTCTCAATCTTCACAATAACCTTGGGTAGACTCAATTATATTACCTTTTACATAGAGGAGAAAAAATAAGGTACAGTAAGTTCAAGAACGCAAAAAGCATTTCCTGAACACATGGATGAATACATTAAGTCAATAGGAATATTTATTGAGCCCCTTGAAGTAGTCCTTGCCTTTATGGAAATAATGTCTTATAAAAAGAAAAGATGGGAAAGAGTAAAGAAATAAACATCAAGTATTGGAGGTTATTGCAAAACTCAAAGGCCACCAGGTACCAATGCCCTAGGCAGACTGAATCATAAAATCAGCTGAGGGATGAAGAAGTGAGACTAAGAAATGGGGAAATCAGAAGGAGGGAAAAGACATTTTTATGTATGAGATAGATGAGCTGATTCTCTAGCATGCATGCTTGATCTCTGCCTTTATTTTATAACACTTGCTGCCTCTGGGTGGCCCCTGGTTTAGTTGTGGCCAAAAGGGGTCCTGAAGCCTTTGGGTAAATCCTTTCTAGAACAGAAGCCAGCACCAAATATGCTGAAAATAATTCACATGTCTCAGTTTATTTTGTGGAGAGGATTTGCAACCATCTATCTTGTTGTCCATACTCTGAAATTCATGTCTTTCTGGTTCTTGCCTGTCTTTTGCTTCTGATCAATTTTATTTGTTTCCTTTCTCTCTTTTCCTGTGCTAAGAAATGGTTTGTAAATTATAACTTGGTTATTTTACTAACTGTTAATTATTCTAGTTGCCCCAACCAGTGATTTAACCTGGATTTTTATTAAAAAGCAAAAATCTTTCCACTTCTGGCTTGATGACCAGCCTCTGGGCCCTGCCAATATTTACCAATACTTTTAAAACACTGGACTGAACAAAATATGCCATTTTCTCTAATTTTAGTTCTGACAATTACATTCTATTATAGAGTAATTAGGAAAGTTATGACCAACCTAGATAGCATATTCAAAAGCAGAAACACTACTTTGCCAACAAAGGTCCGTCTAGTCAAGGCTATGATTTTTCCTGTGGTCATGTATGGATGTGAGAGTTGGACTGTGAAGAAAGCTGAGGGCCGAGGAATTTATGCTTTTGAACTGTGGTGTTGGAGAAGACTCTTGAGAGTCCCTTGGACTGCAAGGAGATCCAACCAGTCCATTCTGAAAGAGATCAGCCCTGGGATTTCTTTGGAAGGAATGATGCTAAAGCTGAAACTCCAGTACTTTGGCCACCTCATTCGAAGAGTTGACTTATTGGAAAAGACTCTGATGCTGGGAGGGATTGGGGGCAGGAGGAGAAGGGGACGACAGAGGATGAGATGGCTGGATGGCATCACTGAGTCTGAATGAACTCCGGGAGTTGGTGAGGGACAGGGAGGCCTGGCGTGCTGCGATTCATGGGGTCGCAAAGAGTTGGACACAACTGAGCGACTGATCTGATCTGATAGAGTAATTTCTAGAATAACTTGTAATTTATATTCCATATCTACCTAATCCATTTATATAGTTCAAGTATTTAGTGCTTTTTAACACCTGGCGTGTGTGAAATGAAAAGAAACCCGTCTTTTGGTAATCTGGACAAAATGAATGATAGAAATGGCTTTCCCAAAACTACTTAAATCTTTACCTTTCTTGTCTCAGACAGAGTCAGACTTATGGGTCTGCATGGAAGGACATGAATCTAATAAGACAAAGGGAACTAAAGTCACAAAAATGGAGCCCCAATATTAATAGGTTCTGTTTTTTTCCTCCTCTCCTCACAGTTCTGTGTTCTATCCACCAAAGTCCTACTCACACTTCTAGGGCCCCTTTAGCTATCACATCACACCTAGGGTGGAGATTTCCCCCTGTTTTTCACTGCCTTAATTTCCTCCCAAATTCCAGTAAACAAAGGGAATTTCACTGTTGGCTGTAAATGATTGGGCTTTAAGGGCTTCCCTGGTGGCTCAGTAAGGAATCTGCCTGCCAATGCAAGAGATAGGGCTTCCATCCCTGGTCTGGAAAGATCCCACATGCTGTGGAGCAACTAAGCCCATGTGCCACAACTATTGAGTCTGTGCTCTACAGCCCAGGAGCCACAACAAGAGAAGCCACCGCAATGAAAAGCCCATGCATAACGACTAGAGAGTAACCCCCACTAGCCCACGACTAGAGAAAAACCCACAGAGCAATGAAGACCATGCACATCAAAAAAATTAAAACAATACTTTACCTTACGCAGGAAGACACATTTACAAGGTAACAGTTATTTCACTGGCAATGTAGTTATCTTTTGTTACAAGACATATTTTAATGAAACCATACTCAGCATAAAACCTTGATTATATCATTGCAAAATTTTACTTCTGTTTTTGAAGATTAAAAATCCCTGCTATATGAGTGTTGACACTTCTCCTTTTTTCAGTTTTCTCATCTTAAAAATGAGGATCATAATGGACCTACTTTAAAAAGCTTTTTGGAGAATTAATAAGTTGGTGTATGTAAATGACTTAGAAAAATTTTCTCTAAGTATTTCTGTATAGCTTTTTCCTTAATTGCACATATTTTGGAGTCAGAAGAAGTCAGTGTGTCACATACCTTACTGGATGAGTGATCTTGTGTAGACAATATCCAAACTAAACTTCAGGTCTTTTATCTAGGCAATGAACATATTTATTCTTATTTCATTCGGTGGTAATAAAGAGTGCCTTTAGCACTGAGTACGTGTGGTAACTCAGAATATGTGGTATGTGTGCTAAGTTGTTTCAGTTGTGCCAACTCTGCAACCCTATGGACCGTAGCACACCAGGCTCCTGTCCGTGGGACTCTCCAACCAAGAATCCTGGAGTGGGTTGCCACTTCCTCCTCCAGGGGATCTTCTTGACCCAGGGATTGAACCCTCATCTCTTACCTCTCCTGCATTGGCAGGCAGGTTCTTAACTACTAGCACCACTTGAGAAGCCCAGAATATATATGGTAGCTATTACTATTACACAAAGATTCTTCAGCCAAAATTAAACTATTTCCTAAGTAGTTTGATGATTTGAGCTTAGATAGGTCTAGTTAAATGTATAAATCTCCAGGATTACAATTGAGCATGCTGTAGGCATAAGTTCAGGCTTGAAATGATTCTTTTTTTCTCATTCAAATGATAGCTGTCAGTTTTCATGATATGTCACCAGTGCTCATCACAATCTCATTATTTTATTAATCCCCACAGAGTCTGATCATCATAGATTCTGGGTGTAAGTATTGAGTGACAACTAGAAAGATCAACTTATTTCGTGTGGCTTAAAAAAAATTACCTGATAGTAAAGTAAATGGCAATAAGGAGTTCATGATCTGAGCCACAGTCAGCTCCCGATCTTGTTTTTGCTGACTGTGTAGAGCTTCTCCATCTCTGGCTGCAAAGATATAATCAATTTGATTTCAGTATTGACCATCTGGTGATGTCCATGTGTAGAGTCTTCTCTTGTGTTGTTGGAAGAGGGTGTTTGCTATGACCAGTGCAGATGACACCATCCTTATGGCAGAAAGTGAAGAGGAACTATAAAAAGCCTCTTGATGAAGGTGAAAGAGGAGAGTGAAAAAGTTGGCTTAAAGCTCAACATTTAGAAAACTAAGATCATGGCATCTGGTTCCATCACTTCATGGCAGATAGATGGGTAGAAAGTGGAAACAGTGTCAGACTTTATTTTTTTGGGCTCCAAAATCACTACAGATGGTGACTGCAGCCATGAAATTAAAAGATGCATACTCCTTTGAAGGAAAGTTATGACCAACCTAGATAGCATATTAAAAAGCAAAGATATTACTTTGCCAACAAAGATCCATCTAGTCAAGGCTGTGGTTTTTCCAGTGGTCATGTATGGATGTGAGAGTTGGACTGTGAAGAAAGCTGAGTGCTGAAGAATTGATGCTTTTGAACTATGGTGTTGGAGAAGACTCTTTAGAGTCCCTTGGATTGCAAGGAGATCCAACCAGTCCATTCTAAAGGAGATCAGTCCTGGGTGTTCATTGGAAGGACTGATGCTGAAGCTGAAACTCCAGTACTTTGGGCACCTCATGCGAAGAGTTGACTCATTGGAAAAGACTCTGATGCTGGGAGGGGTTGGGGGCGGAGGAGAAGGGGACGACAGAGGATGAGATGGCTGGATGGCATCACTGACTCAATGGACATGAGTCTGAGTGAACTCCGGGAGTTGGTGATGGACAGGGAGGTCTTGCATGCTGCGATTCATGGGGTCGCAAAGAGTCGGACACGACTGAGCAACTGAACTGAACTGAACTTCCACCAGAACCCAATGAAACAAATGTTATTTAAATAGTAAGCATATGTTGGAGTGAGCTTTTAGTACCATTGTTTGTCATAAAATTTGTAC
This sequence comes from Bubalus kerabau, assembly GCF_029407905.1. Classification (NCBI taxonomy): domain Eukaryota; kingdom Metazoa; phylum Chordata; class Mammalia; order Artiodactyla; family Bovidae; genus Bubalus; species Bubalus kerabau. Next base: position 65,145,260 of record NC_073629.1, on the reverse strand, counting down.
ATTAGCATATTTTTATACCCCCTTCATTAGCTTTTCAAATTTTTTTTCTGTTTCTCTGTACTTTAAGTATAAGAATTTTCAGTCATGTGCAGGAAACAGTTGGAATGGGAAATACATTCAAACCACAGATATGTGGGGAATTTCCTCTAGTGGTTAGAGGAAATTCCTGATTGTATTAAAAAATAAATTTTCTTTTGTTTCCTCTGTGCATTTTGTAGTGAATATTTATCATGGGGTTAGATGGGGAAACAGTGGAAACAGTGTCAGACTTTATTTTTGAGGGCTCCAAAAGCACTGCAGATGGTGATTGCAGCCATGAAATTAAAAGAGGCTTACTCCTTGGAAGAAAAGTTATGACCAACCTAGATAGCATATTCAAAAGCAGAGACATTACTTTGCCAACAAAGGTCCGTCTAGTCAAGGCTATGGTTTTTCCAGTGGTCATGTATGGATGTGAGAGTTGGACTGTGAAGAAAGCTGAGCACCCAAGAATTGATGCTTTTGAACTGTGATGTTGGAGAAGACTCTTGAGAGTCCCTTGGACTGCAAGGAGATCCAACCAGTCTAAAGGAGATCCAACCAGTCTAAAGGAGCTCAACCTGGGTGTTTTTTGGAAGGAATTATGCTGAAGCTGAAACTCCAGTTCTTTGGCCACCTCATGCGAAGAGTTGACTCATTGGAAAAGACTCTGATGCTGGGAAGGATTGGGGGCAGGAGAAGGGGACGACAGAGGATGAGATGGCTGGATGGCATCACTGACTTGATGGACATGAGTTTGAGTGAACTCCCGGAGTTGGTGATGGACAGGGAAGTCTTGCATGCGGCGATTCATGGGGTCGAAAAGAGTCGGACACGACTGAGCGACTAACTGAACTGAACTGAATGAAGTTTAATTCTGTAAATTTTTGTCATTCAATCAAAGTCAATAAAACTAACAAAATGATTAATTTTTCACTGTTGAATTAAACCACTGGTTTTCAATCTTGGTGATTTTGCCCGCCAGAGAACACTGGGCAGTTCTGGAGACATTGCTGTTTATCACAACTGGCAGAGGAGAAAAGACAGTGCTACTGGGGTGTAGTGGTTAGAGGCCAGGGATGTGGGCACATACCTGAGGAATGAACGGGTCTAAAATGTCAATAGTGCCAAGATTGAGAAAGTCTGATCTAGTTAAACAAATTTAATCTGAGTGAGGATGAAGAAGAAAATTAAGTTGGAACTGGGAAAAATAGCTAAAATAAGGCCTAACATCACATCTGGGATATTCAGATATAATGTAAAACTGGATCAACATATTGATTTCATTTCCCAGAGCATATATGCTGCTCCTTATTAACTGCAATACAGATTTCAATTATCATATTACATTGAATTTCCTTACAATCTTTAGTTGGCATATCTGTCTCCACATTAATCTTTTTCCTTTTTTTGAATCCCTGTACACCAAAAAAATGAATTACCTGTTTTAGGCTTTAAAAAACATCAGGAGGATGTTTATGGCTTTTTAAAAACTAAAGTATAATTGATTTACAGTGTTTCAGGTGTACAGCAAAGTAATTCAGTTACATATATATATATATATATATAAGAATATACATATTTTTTAGGTTCTTTTCACTTATAGGTTTTTACAAAATATTGAATATAGTTCCTTGTACTATATAGTAGGTCCTTGGTGGTTGTTTTTCTTTATGAGTCTATTTCTGTTTTGTAGATACATTTATTTGCATCATTTAAAATGCACATATAAGTGATAGCATATGATATTTGCCTATCTCTACGTGACTTACTTCACTCTGTATGATGCTCTCTAGGTCTATCCATGTGGCTACAAATGACATTATTTCATTCTTTCTTATGGCTGAATAAGAAATATTCCATTATATGTGGAATATACATTTCTTTTTTTCATTTATCTATAGGTGGATATTTAGGTTGCTTCAATGTCTTAGTTACAATAAATAGTGCTGCTATGAACATTGAGGTGCATCTATCTTTTTGAATGAGAATTTTCATCTTTTCTGGAAATATGCCCAGGAATGGGATTGCAGGATCATATAGTAACTCTATTTTTCATTTTTAAGGAACCTCTATACTATTTTTCATAGTGGCTGCACCAGTTTACTTTCCTATCAACAGTGTGGAAGCTTCCCTTTTCTCCATATCCTCACCAGCATTTATTATTTGTGGACTTTTTGATGGTGGCCATTCGGACTAGTGTGCTGCTGCTGCTGCTAAGTCACTTCAGTCGTGTCTGACTCTGTGTGACCCCATAGATGGCAGCCCACCAGGCTCCCCCGTCCCTGGAATTCTCCAGGCAAGAACACTGGAGTGGGTTGCCATTTCCTTCTCCAATGCATGAAAGTGAAAAGTGAGAGGGAAGTCGCTCAGTTGTGTCCAACTCTTAGCGATCCCATGGACTGCAGCCTCCCAGGCTCCTCCGTCCATGGGATTTTCCCAGCAAGAGTACTGGAGTGGGGTGCCATCACCTTCTCCGTCGGACTAGTGTGAGGTAGTATCTTATTTTAGTTTGGATTTGCATTTCCAGGAGGGTGTTTCTGAATTAGTATCACTTCTTTTGCAGAAAAATAATTGTAGAGGTATTCTCAGATTCTTCAATGCCTTAAAGCAGTGATTAAGAACATTTGCTTTCATGTCAGATAGGCCTCAAATAAATGTTTTCTTCGCCACTTACCAGCTTTCTGATTTGGGGGAAGCAAAATTCTTGAATTTTAGTTTTTTTTATCTGGAAAATAGAATTGATAATATCTGCTTTATAGGCTCTCATAAGTTAAGGAATATAAAATGTATTACATGTTGTTTAGAACATAAGTACCACATAGGTGATATAAAATTTTATCATAGTTACAAGTGTACTCATCTACCAAAGCCCCACCATTCCACACATGTATTTAGTTCATCCTTGAATAAATATGGCCACGGCTAAGCTTGGCAGATGCCAATGGATACTATGGGTGATGTGTCCTTCTAGCCATATGGGTTTTGACTGCTTCTTCCTCCTTAGTCCTAAAAAGTCTAAGACCAAAGAGTAGTTCCCTAACTACTCCAGCGACATGGATTCCTACTTCAAAACATCACTGAATTGTATTGTTTTTTCTTCTCAACCACTTATCTGGTATGAGTCAATAAAATTTTCTGATGTGTTTTAGAAGCATATGAGCTTATTTCTGTACATAAACCTAGATTGAGAATGAGTTATCAGTAATAGTAAAGAAACAATATTTCCATTGGAATCTGAAAGACAACTAACTTCATTTTTCCAAATGTACTTTTCCAAAACCAGATGTTTGCCCCCTAAAATATATTTTAGAGTTAATGGATCAAATTATTTCCTTACTATTTTTCTTCATTTTAATTAGATTTTTGAATGTATCTTAGTGGACATGCATACTAAAAATCAAAGGGAAAATGTATGAGAAAGAAAAGATATTAGCTATTTTTTTAAAGTTACCCCAGAAGTTGGAAATATTTAAATTGGTACTACAATTGCATGTATTCATAAACCTAAATTGAATAATTAAACAATCACATTAAAATAACTTCATTAGTAAACCACATTAGATGGATTTTTAAGTGAAAATTTATTTGCTCTAAAATGTTTAGATGACTCATTAAATTATATTCATAGAAAAATCCAAATCAATAATTAATCAGTGATATTAGAAATTTTCATTTTAATGAGTTCATACTGTCATTTCACATAGTTTTCTTAATATAAGTAAGAAAGATAAGTTTTTGAGCACCATATTTTAAACCACTCCTGAGCCCTTAATCTAGGGTATAAATACCAGCAAAAAAAAAGTTGTTTTTTTTTTTTTTAATTATACTTAAGAACCAGGGTGATATTGGAACTTTACCAACTGGTACCACATAGACACCAACCAATGAGATAATAGTACTGACCAATGAGAATGGATTATGGTGTGGAGCATCCAGTAGAGACACATTAGTGAATACTGGCTGCACAACGTCCTTGGGTGTGGACTTAATATACAGCCATTATTAACTGTATTCATACTTTGCCTAGACTATTCACTCTTCCAAATTGGCAGGAATACAATAAAGTTCATTAGTTTTTGCTGATACATGTTTTGTAGAGACAGAAGAAAAAAATTAGTTAAATGTCAAAGTAGTGGTTTATTTTATGTAAAGAATGTAGTAAAATTTCAGAGCTTAACAGATTCTTTCTTATCTAATTATCATTATTCTGTTTTAATTGGAAGTTACACAAATGTCAGACATTAAATCTAAGACAAATGTCAAGTGGAATCCCACACCTGTACAGTAACATCCCTGGCATCCACATACATTTCAGCCGATCATTAGCAATTAGTAGCGTTTCTCTGTCCATCTAATTGTTCTACAGATCTTTCCCAGGTGATTTTTCAGTTCTCTCAGTGCCCTGGCTTGAAGTTAAAATGTTATTGGCTTTTCATCTTGCAACCATTTCATTAAGGTTTTAGCCTGACTGAGCACATTAAAATCGCTGCTGCAAACCTGGGCTGTGTTTATCCATGTGAGGTAAAGTGGAGCACAGGGCAACAACCATTCATAATTCAGATCCAAGAAACTCTGTTGCTTGAAATATTTAAATAGCTGAGACTAAGTGTTTTCTCTGCTTGAGTTGCAAGAATTACTTCACTTCTCCACTTCAATTTAAGTGAATCAGTCCAAGCTCATTTGAACATGTTGAATTATCTATCTTAGCCAGGACCATTTCTTAGGACTTCTGTGGAAAAAGGAAATCAGGTAGTTCTTTCTCAGTTCTTAGAACATTTCTGTATTGAATTCCTCTTGATCAGTCCTTCAGATAAGGAAAAGGAGTCATATAGTTTCAATGGTGTGGTGATTTAGTCACTAAATTGTGTCCGACTCTTGCAATCCCATGGGCTGTAGCCAGCCAGGCTCCTCATCCATATTATTTCCCAGGCAAGAATATTGGAGTGGGTTGCCATTTCCTTCTCCAAAGGATCTTCTGACCCAGGGGTTGAACCTAGGTCTCCTGAATGGCAGATTCTTCACTGACCAAACCAAAAGGAAAGCTGACATAGTTTCAAAACTCAAAACATCATTCTTTCAGAATGATTGAGAGGAATAGATACTCAGCTGAGATTCTAAGCAAGGGCTGCCTGATGCCAGAGCTCAAGCTTCTGAGCCATGAATATTCTGGACACAGAATATTCATGGAGGGCCATGAATATTCCACATGGCCTATAAGATCAATATATATATTTTTTCTTTGTCAACCTTTGTTTTTTTTTTTTTTTAGCTTGCATTCCTTTTTTTTTTTTTTAACTTTACAATATTGTATTGGTTTTGCTTTACATTGACATGAATCTGCCATGGGTGTACATGCGTTCCCCATCCTGAATCCCCAGGAACAAAAAAGATGAGATAGCTTTGGATCACTGATAACTTACTACTATTGGTCCAACACTGCAACAAAAGCACCTTTACTATGGACAGTGTCTTCTAAGCCCACAGCAGAGGACAAAGCTTTTTCTACCATTGCTAGGAAATAATTACCCTGAAAATGTCATAATTGGCTACCAGTGACTAGTTCAAAGTATCACAGCAGCATAATGAAGTGCCTAACAGGGACAAATACCTAGAACAAGATGCAAACCCTTCCAATAAATTGTACTTATAATTAAATTATCAGATAAAAATCAATGATATGATAATGTCTTTAAAACACAATTGCATTACCTTCTTTTTGTAATTCTAAAGGGGGTATAGAGCCCACAGCTGTATTCATTCATGCCCATCTCATCATAGTTCTTGCTTGCCAACATCTCTCAAATGGATGCCTTGGGAATGTGACAATTTTAGCACAGATAGAATGTAACAGCACTGTGCATGCTTACATGGTAAAATATTAAATTCAGGTTTCTTTTCATTTACGCAAGGTTTTTATACAAAATTAGGAACAGTTTATAGATTGAAGAGTGAATATATATGGTTTATTTAAGCATGCTGAATATAAAGTGATTTTTACCTTGCCACCATATGTCTACCTGTGCTCCTGTGTTATTCTCCCAGCAGAGATTTTAACAATAATATACAACTTTAATAAGGCTTCTATTTTGTACCATACTTTAGATATGGTAACCAGTTCACCATTATAAAACTCTGTGAGGTAGTAGTATCTACATGTTATGGTTAAGGAAACTAAAGCTGGGAGAGGACAATTAAAGAATCTGAGGCCCTTCAACCAAGAAACGACAGAGCAGGGACTGGAGTTCAAATAATCTGGCTACATATACTGAAAAGATTTTCATATGGTACTCTTACAATGTAGTTAGAGAAACTTAGATTTATCCTTTGAACTTAAACTCCATTACCTCTTTCTAGTGAATTTTTATTCCCCAAATGAACTATTATGAGAATGAAAAGACAAAAATGCAATTTTGCCTAGTATCTCTTCTTAGTGATTTTTTAAATCTCTGGACTATATGAGATCTAATAATTTATTAAAATAAAGTGACTTTTGGGGCCTTCCCAGGTGGCACAGTGATAAAGAATCCACCTGCCAATGCAGGAGATGTAACAGATGTGAATTCAATCGCTGTATCTAGAAGACTCCCTAAAGTAGGAAATGGCAGCCGCTCAAGTATTCTTGCTTGGAAAACTCCATAGATGGAGGAATCTGGTGGGATGCAGTCTATGGAGTGGCAAAGAGTCAGATACGACTGAGCATGTACATATTTATATGTTTTAATATGTTTAAAGACATTTTCATATAGTATATCAGTTTCAGTTCATAAAATAATGCAAAAAAATGACTATTCTAGATGTATTAGCCATGTATGCACTCACAAAAGTAAAAGATGCTTGCCCCTTGGAAGAAAAGCTATGACAAACTTAGACTATGTATTAAAAGCAGAGATATCACTTTGCTGACAAAGGTCTGTAGAGTCAAAGCTATGGTTTTTCCAGTAATCATGCATGGATGTGAGAGCTGGACCATTAAAAAGGCTGAATGCAGAATAATTGATTCTTTTGCACTGTAGTGCTGGAGAAGACTCTTGAAACTCCCTTGGTCAGCAAGGAGATCAGACCACTCAATCCTAAAGGAAATCAACCCTGCATATTCTTTGGAAGGACTGATGCTAAAGCTGAAGCTGTAATACTTCAGCCTCCTGATGCGAAGAGCTGACTCATTGGAAAAGATTCTGATGCTGGGAAAGATTGAGGACAGGAGGAGAAGGGGACGACAAAGGATGAGATGCTTGAATGGCATCACTGACTCAGCGGACCTGAGTTTGAGAAAACTCCGAGAGTTAGTGAAGGACAGGGAAGCATGGTATGCTGCCATCCATGGGGTCATGAAGAGTCAGACATGGCCTAGCAACTGAACAATAACAGCCATGTATGACTTGTGTGCTGGTTCCAGATCTGTCAGGAAGGTATTTGTTTGGAAGTAATGAGAGTTTCTATCAGTCCCATTTTTTAAGTCCCAAATCAAGAAAAAAGACCTTTTGGCATCCTGTCTCATAAATAACGAGAGAAAACCTAAGAAGTGTCTAAAGTAGTGTAAAAATGTTAATGTTAATGAGACTGCTTTAGATCAGTATTACTCTTTCAGCTCCAGAAAGGAACTGGCAAACCACAGTCCAATCCTCATTCAAGTACATAAAAGATTAGATAGTAAATGTGGATGGAAAATCAGAGACAAAAAGGAATGATCCATATTCATTCTACAGATCAAACTTTTACTATATGTGTTTACATACCCAGATGTGTGCATACTCAGTTGCTCAGTCATGTCCAACTCTTTGCGACCCCATGGACTATAGCCTGCCAGGCTGCTCTGTCCATGGGACTTTTTAGGTAAGAATAGTGGAGTGGGTTGCCATTTCCTACTCCAGGGGATCTTACTGATTCAGGGATTGAACCCTCATTTCCTGCATCTCCTACATTGGCAGGCAGATTCTTTACCGCTGAGCCACCTGGGAAGCCTACATACCCAGATATTTAAAGCAATAACATGACAATTAAGAAACTTAAGCAAGTTGCCGAAATCTAAAGAAATGTATTTAGTAATTTAAAATTTTACTTGAAAACTTACCTCTCAATTATTCCATTACTACTCTAATACAGGGAGACGTCTAGTCAGAATAAGCCTAGCCAGACAATTCTGTGCAACTGGTTCATAATATTAATGTGTTTCTTGTGGGAGCTATAATTAAGTGTATAACGCATATTCATCTTTAATAATAAGGCATTGATTATAGAGTAGCACATTGTTTGCTGCATGACTGCTGCCTGCAACTTACTGAGAGTGCAGGTGAAAAGTGGGCACTGTTGATAAGAAGGGATGGGAGAGGTCAGGCTAAAAGGAGAGAATAGGGACTTTGAATTTAGGTGAAATACTATAAAAAGTGTTCAGAAACAGTTCATTAGGGTATGGGGAATTTAAAGGCAAAGTATTTAAACAATAAACAGCAACTTAGATATTTAAATGTTAAAGAACACTTTTGCAATTACTGAATATTGATATAACATGCTTCTATATGGAGAAGGAAATGGCAACCTACTCCAGTATTCTTGCCTGGAGAATCCCATGCACAGAGGAGCTTGGTGGGCTACAGTCCATGGGGTCATAAAAAGTTGGACACGACTGAGTAATTAACATACATACACGTTTATGCATAATGTTATTTGAGTTTTGGACTTCCCAGGTCGTGCTCCCACTCCAGTACTCTTGCCTGGAAAATCCCATGGATGGAGGAGCCTAGTAGGCTGCAGTCCATGGGGTCCCTAAGAGTTGGACACGACTGAGTGACTTCACTTTCACTTTTCAATTTCATGCATTGGAGAAGAAAATGGCAACCCACTCCATTATTCTTGCCTGGAGAATCCCAGGGACAGGGGAGCCTGGTGGGCTGCCGTCTATGGGGTTGCACAGAGTCGGACACGACTGAAGCAACTTAGCAGCAGCAGCAGCAGCAGGTGGTGCTAGTGGTAAAGAATCTGCTTCATCATGGAAATGTCAAGCATATAAACATTACATATAATTTTATAATGAATCTCTGTACCTATTAGCCTGCTTTAATAAATTATCAATATTCTGCCAATTTTATTTTATAATCTGTCCTCCCATACTCCCCACCTTCTCCCTTGATTATTAGGTAATGTGCATATTTTGAAATATAACATACCAAAAAAACTAATACATCAATGTAACTCACAACATAGATTATGAATGTTTTTAGGGAGGTACTTTGAATGTGAACTGAATGTACTTCAGTTGTTTCTGACTCTTTGTGACCCTATGGACTAAAGCCCACCAGACTCCTCTGTCCATGGGATTCTCTAGGCAAGAAGACTGGAGTGGGTTGCCATTTCCTTATCCAAGGGATCTTCCCAACCCAGGGTTCAAACCCATGTCTCTTGTGTCTCCTGATTGGAAGGAAGGTTCTTTACATAGTAGTTAATAAGTTCTAGACTCCCTTGAAATTCCATTTCAACTTCTGTTGATAAATCATGAAACTTATTTGATGCCTGGACAATAAATTTAATAAAACTTATTGTTTGCAGGCAATTTTGAATGTTGACTGAGACTGTCAGAAGTAACAAATAAAATTCTTTATATAGCTCAGTGCTGAGTAGGCTTAAACAGCCTCTGCCTCTAGAATGGAATGTAATTATAAGACATGATTACAACTGATTATAATCAATCAGCATAGTCTTAAGTGTAATTTATATTGCTGCAGCTGTGGTTAGATTAAATCATCACATAAGATACAATTTCTACTAGATATGTGAAATTATTTGAACAAACCCAAATACAGTAAGCTCATAATACCATAAATGCATAGTAAATTTTGTCAGTTGCATAATACTGTAAGACTCTGTTTATCACAAAATAAATTTTCCCTCTACAGAGTTTAGTCTTGATTTGAAAGGCAAAACTGTTGCTTCACCAAGGTTGGCAGATGTGACTTCTGGGTGCTGGCTCTGCCTGTGCCACTAGTTTATACATACTGTGTAGTGACATTGCTATTGTATTTGAAGAACTATATGAGTGCAAAGCTTATGATATTAAAGTATTTTTTTCTTCTCAACTGAAGATTATACAGGAGATGATTGCTTTCATTTTCTATTTCTATCATAAGGTCAATTTTAACCTTAAAACCTTTAAAGTTTCCAATTATTTTACATTATGATCCAGATCATAATGTAATAATAATAATGTAAAACTCAGATTCACCAAATATGTATTAATGTAAACTAGAACTGATAAATGAAGCATAATCCTTGCTCTCAATAAGCTACAGGTGGAACTTTCAGAAAATAAATATATATATATATATATATATATATTTAGACACATTAAATCCACAATAATTAGAAAGATGAAAGCAGATTCTAGAGAACTAAGCAAAGAACAGGGTAATACAGGAGCCTGTCTACCACAGATATGTATATCTATTTATTGGCATTTGCTTATAAACTTGATTTCTCTGAGGTTTAATCACCTTATAGATGAAAGAGGGAAAGTTCCTGTTCTTTTTCTAGTATAGGACTGATGTGAAGATCAAATATTATAAGTTATTAAAAAGTCCTTTGAAATCCATTAAGAATTAGCAATATTATTCTTAAGTAATATACAGTTCTAATTGATTTTGTTTTATTCCTTGAGTCAAATGGTGATATAAAAATCACATAGTATATCAAAATCTCAAAAAAGATTTTTGTGTAATTCTTGTTCTAAGAATGATATAATTAACATTACCCTATCTACTTTTTAATCACTCTGTGGAAATATTTTTTATGTATATAGTAATTTAATCAAATAACTTGAAATTGTGCAAAGAATAACTCTGGCAGCCCATAGATGCAGTTCTTTGGCTAGAATCCAGCTCACCACCAAGGAAAAAACCACATTTTAAAGACCTAAAATCTGAAAAATAATTCTGCTTTCAACATTAAAATTCTGTAATATTTTATGTGGATTCATGAAGCATTACTAAATTTCAAATAAATACTTCCTGTGGCAAATGGACAGACCATTCTTGACAGGCTACCACCCCCAGGGCATGGCACAGACAGTGGGCACACTCACCAGCCTTTATGTGAATGAGCCCTTTTTCGCTTGTCCTTAAGCTTTGGCCTGAGCGGCAGGCTGCAGGTTTGGCACACATCTAGTCACCTGGTGATGTGAAGCTGCTCTCAAGGAATGTCAGCTTTAGGTATCATCTTGGTACTCTCCATCTGCCATGCTCCAGCTCATGGGTATTGCCCAGAAAAAATCTTATCCATTCATCTGGATCCCTGATTTCTGTGACTGCTGCTCAAGGGACACCTCCAGATTGCCTTACTATTTGGGTCTGTATATATTTGCATACTTTAGAAGCTGCTGCCTGAGGGTCTGGCTTCTAATCGGCCTGAATCTAGGCTGAAATTTTCCCCTTTGAGAAACTGACAGGTCTTGGCACATCCCAACAACTAGAAGCTATTAAAATACAGTCGGCAACAAGGACAAACACAGACGTTTAAGAGAAAACTAGAAGGTAAAGACAGGCTGAATGATGAATTTATCACCTACACAAGGCCACTCCTTCAAGACTGGGAGAGGTGATTGTTTCATGTACTATATAAAAATCTACATAGAGAGTTCACAAAATAAAGAAACAAAGAATATGTTCCTTAAAGAGAATACAATAAAACCTCAGAAAAAATCTTAATAAAATGGAGATCAAAAATTTATCTGATAAAGAGTTAAAATAATGATAAGACCTTCACCAAACTGTGTAGAAGAATAGATGAACAGAGTAAGAGCTTCAACAAAGAGATGGAAAATATAAGAAGCCCCAAAGATAAGTTATAGGCTGAAAAATACAATAATTCAACTGAAAAATATACTAGTTATTTAACAGGTTAGGTGAAGCTGGAGAAAAGATCAGTCAGCTTAAAGGAAAGGCAGTGGAATTTAACCAAGCAGAGCAGCAAACAGAAAAAAACAAAAACAAAAAAGAAAAAAATAAAGGTAGATTAAGGAACTTATGGAATGACATCAGATAGACTAATATCATGGAGTTCCCAGGGGAGAAGAAAGAGGAAGGGAAGCCTACCAATAGATTTTTCAACAGAAACTTTGCAAGCCAGAAGGGTGTGGCACAATATGTCTAAAGCTACAGTATATATAGAAAACCCTTAAGAGGCTATAAAAAATCTATTAGAATTAATAAACTAATTTAGTAAAGTCGCAGGATTCAAAATCAATACACAAAAATCTACTGCATTTCTATACACAAATAATGAATTATCGAAGACATTTTTAAAATACCATTTACAATTGCATTAAAGAGAATAAAATACATAGAAATAAATTTAAAGGTGATAGAAGATTTGTATATTTAAAACTATAAGACTTTAAGAGAATAAATGGAAGAAGACAAATAAATAAAAAGATATTTCATGCTCATGACTTGGTAGTATTAATATTCTTTAAATGTTAATAGTATACAAAACAATATACAGAATTAATGCAATTCCTATCAAAATTCCAATGGTATTTTTCACAAATGTTTAACTATCCTAAAATTTATACAGAACCACACAAGACTCCAAATAGTCAAAGCAATCTTGAGAAAGAATAACACTGAGAGCATTAAGTTTCCTGATTTCAAATTATATTAAAGCTAGTAAGACAATATGGTTGCCATAAATACAGACACATAGATCAGTGGAATATAATGGAGGCACCAGAATTAAATCCATACAAAAGTTGTAAATAAATTTATGCAAAAGAGCCAAGAATATACAAGGAAGGAAGAACAATGGTATTGGAAAAATTGAACTGCCACAAATAAAAGAATGAAAATGGACCACTGTCTTACACCATAGACAAAAATTAACTCAAAATGAATTAAATACTTGAACTTAACACCAGAAATCATAGAAATCCTAGAAGGAAAAAAATAGTAAGTTCCTTAACATAGGACTTGGCAATAATTCTTTTTAATCTGAAATCAAAAACAACAAAATAAAAAACAAACAAGTGGCACTATATCTAACAAAATAGTCTCTGCAAAGCAAAATAAACTATCAGCAAAATAAAGAGACAACCTGCAAAATCTGATAAGAGGCTAATATCCAAAATAATAAACAACTCCTAAAGTTCAATAGCTAAATAAATAAATAAACAGTTCAATTAAAAAATAGGCAGAGGATCTAAGGAGACCTTTAAAAAAAAAAAAGACATCCAGATGTACAATAGGTACAAAAAAAAGATGATCCACATCATTGATCTTCAGGGAAATGCAAATAAAACCACAATAAGATATCACCTCACACATGCTAGAAAGGTTATTATCAAAAAGACTGGAAATAAGAAGTGCTGGAAAAGATGTGGAGGAAAAGGAGACCTTAAACACTATTTGTGAGAATGCAAATTAGTGCATTCACTATGAAAAACAGTATGGAGATTCCCCAAATAAATAAAAATATAACTACAATATAATCTAGCAATTCCTTTTCTAAGTGTTTATTCAAAGAAAATGAAAAGAGTTTCTAAAATATATATGCACCCCCATGCTCATTGCAGCATTGTTTACAATAGCCAAGATATGGAAGAAACCTTAGGATCTATCTAAGGATGAATGGGAAAAAATGTGAGATATACTTGTCACATATATGCATATGTATGTATATATATGTTGTTGTTGTTTAGTCACTAAGTCGTGTCCAACTTATTTGTAACCCCATGGACTGTAGCTCGCCGGTCTCCTCTGTCCATGGGATTTCCCAGGCAAGGATACTGGAGTGGGTTGCCATTTCCTTTTCCAATGTGTGTGTGTGTGTGTGTGTGTGTGTGTGTGTATATAGTGTTTGTGTGTGTAATATATGTGTATATGGATGTATGTGAAGTGAAGTGAAGTGAAAGTCACTCGGTCGTTTCTGACTCTTTGTGACACCATGGACTGTAGCCCACCAGGCTCCTCTGTCTATGCTATTCTCCGGGCAAAAATACTGGAGTGGATTGCCATTTACTTCTTCAGGGGATCTTTCCGAACCAGGGATCGAACCCCACTCTTCTGCATTTCTGGCAGATTCTTTACCGTCTAAGTTACCAGGGAAGCCCTTCTTATATGTAGATTATAAAACACGCAAACAAAAACTATGCTCAATCTCATAGATACAGAGAACAGATTGGTGGCTGCCAGAGGCGTGGCTACAGAGTAAGTAGGTGAAATGGATTTACAATTTTTGTTTTTCAGTTTAAATGAACTAAATTTAAAATACTTAGCCATTTTTTCTTTTAAGTTTTTGTCTTTAAAAAATTAACTTTATCAAAAGAAGTAAAAACCTGTATTATACAAAAGTTATAGCAGCTAGATCTTTCTTCAGCTTTAATCATTTCTAAACAGTTTAGAAACAGTTTCTAAAGCATATTTAAGACATTTGTGTATTTTTTAATGTTTCAAAAGAAACAGCTCTTTTTCTAAACCAATAAAGCATCAATCTCCTTAACTAAAAACTTAGCCTTTAAAGAGAATAATGATATTGATTTGGGGTACTGATTACATTTTAAAAAGAAGATAAATAAATCTCACCATACTACAACACAAGTGATTCTTATTTCAAATCAAAATCATGAACTGTTGATATACCCCTGCTGCTGCTGCTAAGTGGCTTCAGTCGTGTCCGACTCTGTGCGACCCCATAGACAGCAGCCCACCAGGCTCTGCCGTCCCTGGGATTCTCCAGGCAAGAACACTGGAGTGGGTTGCCATTGCGTTCTCCATTGTGTGAAAGTGAAAATGAAAGTGAAGTCGCTCAGTCTCGTCCGACTCGTAGCGACCCCATGGACTGCAGCCTACCAGGCTCCTCCATCCATGGGATTTTCTAGGCAAGAGTACTGGATTGCAAAAGTCTACAAGTAATAAATGCTGGAGAGGGTGTGGAGAAAAGGGAACCCTCTTACACTGTTGGTGGGAATGCAAACTAATACAGCCACTATGGAGAACAGTGTGGAGATTCCTTAAAAAACTGGAAATAGACATGCCTTATGATCCAGCAATCCCACTGCTGGGCATACACACTGAGAAAACCAGAAGGGAAAGAGACACAAGTACCCCAATGTTCATCGCAGCACTGTTTATAATAGCCAGGACATGGAAGCAACCTAGATGTCCATCAGCAGATGAATGGATAAGAAAGCTATGGTACATATACACAATGGAGTATTATTCAGCCATTAAAAAGAATACATTTGAATCAGTTCTAATGAGGTGGATGAAACTGGAGCCTATTATCCAGAGTGAAGTAAGCCAGAAAGAAAAACACCAATACAGTATACTAACGCATATATATGGAATTTAGAAAGATGGTAACAATAACCCTGTGTACGAGACAGCAAAAGAGACACCGATGTATAGAACAGTCTTATGGACTCTGTGGGAGAGGGAGAGGGTGGGAAGATTTGGGAGAATGGCATTGAAACATGTAAAATATCATGTATGAAATGAGTTGCCAGTCCAGGTTCGATGCACGATACTGGATGCTTGGGGCTGGTGCACTGGGACGACCCAGAGGGATGGAATGGGGAGGGAGGAGGGAGGAGGGTTCAGGATGGGGAACACATGTATACCTGTGGCAGATTCATTTTGATATTTGGCAAATCTAATACAGTTATGTTAAGTTTAAAAATAAAATAAAATTAAAAAAAAAAAAAAAAAAAAAGAGTACTGGAGTGGCTTGCCATTGCCTTCTCCGTGATATACCCCTAGGCAAACACAAAGTTCATACGGAATAAAGAAGATTGGTGAGAACAAAGCATAGATAGTAGATATAGAATCTATGTAGCCATCTGTCAGTAGATATTAAAACCTTACCTTATTTTCATAAATATTTGATCTTTCCCAACTTCATAGAACTATTATTTTCTTCAAATAAAGAATACAAAATGATTCCGCTCAAAGTCTTGACTATTCTACAAAACTGAACCTATGCATAAATAATTTTTCACAAGCTTCTTGACAAATCTTTTTCTTTGACATGTGGAAGTATAAAATTTCTGGTTTTGGCAACTTTCGTACTGGGTATAGGTGTCTAAGAGAAGCTCTCGGTGTGACTGAATAAGTGGGAGATGGCAGTCAGCAGTAGTAGGATCAGCCCTCAGCTGCAGTGGGTGCTCTTCTCCAGGCAGGGCTCCTTACATCGCCGGCACACTTGGTCATGGTAGGGACCAAAGTGAAAACGCAGACACAAGTGGAAATAGGTGTCTCAGCTCAAAGCCATATATGGGTGCTCTGCTCCCCCATCACTATCAGCTTCTCATATCCCCTCTAAGCACCATTGCAAGGAGGGTAAGGGGGAAGAGGCAGAATCTGAAAGAGTAAACATTTTCTTAAAATAGAAAGTCATCCAAAAAGAAATGTTAAGCTAGGAGGAGAAAGTCAGATACCATGAACTGTCAAGCCTCTGTTCCCTATCAGCTGAGGACAAGAGGTTGAGATAAGTTATATAAAATAATAGAGTCATACATCCCTGACTACACATTTACAATTACCTGGAAAATTTTTATTCTTTGCTAACATTTACTTCCCCACTTCCAAAGCAATGACTGTATCTACCTCTCTTCTTAAATTTCTTTGCCCTATCCTTTCTCATCTCTCTGAATCCTCCTCTACCCTTTATCTCACCCTGCCCACAATCCTTTTTTTCCTTCTACCAACCAACATTGACTTTACCACTACTGTAATGTTGCCAGATTTAGCAAATAAAAATACTAGATGCTAGTTAAATTTAAATTTTACATAAATCAGGGAATGCATTTTTTAGTATAAGTATGTTCAAAATATTGCATAGGACGTACTTATAGTTAAGAAAAAAAATCATTATTTGTCTGAAAGTTAAATTTAACTGGGTGTCATATTTTATCTGTCAAACATACTATTTCTTCTTTATGCAATTTGAGATTCCCTCCTCCCTCATTTACCCAAGCAATTAAAAGAAACATTCTCTTTGTGGAATACACATTGTACTTTCTTTTTAAATAGTCCTATTAAGACAATATAAAAAGTCTTTAAAAATGATAACTTATGGATTAAAACACATGAGCCAGGAACTTCTTCAATGCCATTGAAATTAAGATTCACACTTTGATTTCCTATACAAAGGTCAGTTTAGTAGCCCTCCCCGTGGCTATTTTGCAAAGATAATACTAATTCAACTCCAATTAAGATAAAGATAATTCTTTTGATAGAAATTCAGGCTAGATTTTAAAAGACTCAAAATCCATTATATGCTTCATCACTCTTACTTGAGGTGAACATAAAAGTCACTCTGATGACAACCTCAATGCCCATTCCATTTCAGTTCTAATGATCATACTTAACATCAAACTTCAAGCTAAATTAATGATACAATGTTTTAGTTATCTATTTCTTAATAACAAACCACCCTAAAACTTAGTGGTTTAAAAACCAACTTGTCATAAATTTACAATCTGGGCTAGGTTCACCTGAATGGTTTGTTTTGTTGACTAGCTTGCTGGCAGTCTATTGGATGGTCAGATTCTGGTAGTAGTTTGGGCTGAGACTGGGCTTAAGTAAGACCCTGAAACACATGGACTGCTCCCTCTCCAGATGGTTATGACCTCTCTTTTAGCATGACCTCTCTCTGTGTGTGCTCTGTGTGGTTGCCCCAGCAGAAAATTTGGCCTTCTTGGCTCATCAGGGTTCTCAAGTGTATAGAATTGGAAGTTACTAGGCCTTCATCGGAGAAGGCAATGGCACCCCACTCCAGTACTTTTGCCTAGAAAATCCCATGGACGGAGGAGCCTGGTAGGCTGCAGTCCATGGGGTCGCTAAAGTCGGACACGACTGGGCGACTTCACTTTCATGCATTGGAGAAGGAAATGGCAACCCACTCCAGTGTTCTTGCCTGGAGAATCCCAGGGACGGGAAGCCTGGTGGGCTGCCGTCTATGGGTCGCACAGAGTTGGACACGACTGAAGCAACTTAGTAGCAGCAGCAGCAGCAGGCCTTCATCGAGGAGAAGGCAGTGGCACCCCACTCCAGTACTCTTGCCTGGAGAATCCCAGGGACGGGGGAGCCTGGTGAGCTGCCGCCTATGGGGTCGCACAGAGTCGGACACGACTGAAGCGACTTAGCAGCAGCAGCAGCAGCAGCAGGCCTTCATCGGGCATAGGCCAGGAATTTCCACTAAGGCCAAAGTCATGTCTACTATGTTCTGTTAGTTTAAATAAGTCAAAACTTCAGCCCAAATCAAAAGGAATTTCTAGAGGATTGTTCACTTGACACTACTAGTATAAGTCTACAATAGACTATGCACGTAGGTAGATGTTGGTCAAGAGATGATGCCTTAAAAATGTATGTGTGTGTGTGTGTGGTGTATATGTTATATGAAATACAGATATATATTAATGGCATAGCTTACATTATTTACCATTTCTTTATTTCTTAAGTAGCTATGTAAGAATGTGGGAGAAATGGAGAAACTTTAGGGTCTGGGGCATAAAAGTTCTCTTAATGTGGCTAGAATCTAGATCAAGATTCTAACTGAATTTTCTATTAGGTATTAGTCTTGCTTTTAGTTTTTTATAGTGGTATAAATTGAATGCCAAGTTGCTTTAGTCCTTTCTGACTCTTTGTGACCCCATGGACTCTAGCCTTCCAGGCTCCTCTGTCCATGGGATTCTCCAGGCAAGAATCCTGGAGTTGGTTGACATTTCCTTCTCCATGATAAAATACATACAATCACACAATTTTTTTTGCACAAATCCATGAATTTATACATTTGTGTACTATTGTATAAACACTATCCATAAGAAAACATAGAATATTTTTACCATTCCAGACACTCTTCTGCATCCCTTCCCTCTCAACATTCATCAAGGTGAAGGACAAGGAACCCATGATGCAGCAGTTCATAAGGTCTCAAGGAGTCACATATGACTTAGCATCTGAACAACCATTTTTGTGATTTTTGTCACTAGATTAATAATTAGTTTAACTTTTTTCCCCCTAATGTATGGTCTTTTCCTAAAAATGTCCACAAGAACTTAGAGAAATTACATAGAAAAGTTTGGTTGTAGAGTCCTATATAGGTCAATAAGTAAAGGTTAGATGCTAATCAGAGCAGTGATTGCCCACAACATCCACCCGCTCCCATCAGTTCCATCCCATGTGTACTATAATAAAGCAAGTCTTTGAGTATTCGGAAAAAAAAAAAAAAAGAAGTTCTTGTGGATTGTGTTTTTTAAATCTTCAATATTCTTGCTAATTTACTAATTTTTTCTGCTTGTTCTACGTGCTGTTTAATGAGGTACATTAAAATGTCCAGCTATGTCTGTATATTTATCTGTATTTCCTTTTAGCTCCATAAGCTTTTACTTTATAAATGTTGAAGCTATATTTTCAGGTAAATGCACAAGGTTTTGAAGGGCTTTTCCTGCTTCTTCACTGAATCTTTATTCTCACTTCCTTTAGCTGTGCAAAGTGATTTGGAGGAAATGATATTGTGTTTGCATAATATACCTATAATCACCTGGAGTATTTAATGCAATAAAATTGTAACTGTGGACATTTCTATATTCAGTTAGAGTCAGTTCAGTCAGTCAGTTCAGTCTCTCAGTTGTGTCTGACTCCTTGCAAACCCATGAATCACAGCACACCAGGCCTCCCTGTCCATCACCAAGTCCCAGAGTTCACTCAAACTCACCTCCATCGAGTTGGTGATGCCATCCAGCCATCTCATCCTCTGTTGTCCCCTTCTCCTCCTGCGCCCAATCCCTCCCAGCATCAGGGTCTTTTCCAATGAGTCAACTCTTCACATGAGGTGGCCAAAGTATTGGAGTTTCAGCTTCAGGATCAGTCCTTCCAAAGAAATCCCAGGGCTGATCTCCTTCAGAATGGACTGGTTGGATCTCCTTGCAGTCCAAGGGACTCTCAAGAGTCTTCTCCAACACCACAGTTCAAAAGCATCAATTCTTTGGCACTCAGCTTTCTTCACAGTCCAACTCTCACAACCATACATGACCACTGGAAAAACCATAACCTTGACTAGACAGACCTTTGTTGGCAAAGTAATATCTCTGCTTTTTAACATGCTATCTAGGTTGGTCATAACTTTCCTTCCAAGGAGCAAGCATCTTTTAATTTCATGGCTGCAATCACCATCTTCAGTGCTTTTGGAGCCCCCCAAAATAAAGTCTGACACTGTTTCTACTGTTTCCCCATCTATTTCCCATTCAGTTAGAGTAAAAGATACTGAATATAGTTTTTGAAGTTACAGTACTTTTTTTTTTTCACTTTGGATGTTTTTCATTTGTGCACCTGTGGCTAAACTTCTGCACTGATTACAGGTGTTCTATGTCATCCTTTTTCCAAATGAGTACATAGCAGCCATTTCTAGTTTATTTAAAGGCCATTTTATACATCTCTGAGGTTCCCTACTTGAGCAGATGCCTCAGTTCCACTATAGCATTCAGTTCAAGTGGAAGGTATGTTCTTAGGCCAAGTAGAAAACATACCTAACAGTGTGGTTTGCTTGTAGACTTTTTCTTACAATTTTTTGACCACAGTGATGATAAATCATCCCACCTGATTATCTTCTTTGAAAAATAACACACACTCTGCTGGAGGGATTTGAGGTGTGTTTTTTTTTTTTTTTTCTCCTGACATTTAACTCAGCAAATGCCCTTACATGTTAATCTGTTTAGAAATATACCAACTATTGCCTTCAATAAAACCTTATGGCGGACAGTTTGGTTTTTCTTCATCTTCATTTCTGTTTTCCTTAGATTTTCCTATGAAGACTTTAACAAGAGTGATTGAATAAGACTATCTGTAAAATGCCCAAAATTTTTTTGGAATGTTAGCCTAAATCAATCAAGGTCAAGGAGGGGATTGGATACATTTTGACAAGACATCTCAATATAATTTTGTCAATTTTTACCTGCTTAAAAGTGAACAGAACACACACACACACACACACACACACACACCCTGTGTAATGTTAGCATAGAGTATATTTTTTTAGAAGTGTTCAATAAAATCAATCATATCAAATGATCTAGAATTAAATATGGAGAACACATTGTAGTTTTATGTGCCTTGATAACAGCAACTTATTTTTGAGAGGATTAAAAACAAAAAACCTCAAAGTACAACATGATGAACACATAGCAAATTTTATAAGAAATTATGTATTAATATTTAAAATGAATGTAACATTTCATGATTTAATGTATAATAATTTAGTGATAATTTAGAAACATTTTAATTATAAATTTTATTTAAAAAGAGTTAGGCTAAATGACGTCTGATCACATCACCACCATCTTCACCTAAATATTTAGTCAACTAACTTGGTGAACATCAGATTATCAATTAAACTCCATGGACATAAATATCTTCTTCTGTCAAACGTGGAAGGGGGAGGTTAGGACTAGCTGGTATTTTTGGTAATTATAATGATAAAAATTTTTTAGAACAACCACTTAGGAAAAAAATATAAATAAGCAGGGTCTAAGGAACTGAAAATGCATGGACTGAAAGCAAACATTGAATTTTTGTGAAAATGTTTTTAAAAAATGAAAAATTAGAAGAAGCAAAATATTAAAGATAAATTGAACATATTTAAAAATGTAAATTTAACTGTACTTATATATAATTTAATTTCTTAGTTGTGGTACAAGAACAACAAACTGATCCTCTGGTGAGAGAATCATGAATAAAAATGTACTTAACATGGTCGCTCAGCATGATCACTTCAATCACAAATTGGGTTAATTAACTGGTTCTATGGAACTTTGCAAAGGTTACATGTAAGGAAAAGGTACCTAGTAATTTAAAATTCATTTGCTCACTTATTCTTTTCTTGTTCTATGAAGTGAAATGATATACAGACGGAGGAAAAAAAATAGGCAGTTGAAAAAGGAAAATCCTTTTTCCTATCTCCTCCCTGACAGACTATGAAAATCTTTTTTTATTTTTTTTTTTCCTGACATTTGGAGAAAGAAATTTCTTAAGGAGCACTATTATGTAGGAGTAAGCTTGTCCTAACAATTCATTGACCACACTAGCATCCTGTGAAAAAGATAACAGGGAGTCTAAGGCTTGTTCAGTCCTGTGTTTGCTCCAGTGGCCCTTCTGCAATTCAGATTCTGCCTATGTCCACAATCCAGATTCAGTGAGGACTGGGGGATACTTTCTGACTCCTGTAAGGAGAGAGACACCAACTCAAGTGTGTTTAAGTTTACTTGACAAACAACCTGTTCTAATATGTACCAAGTAGATGTAGATGTAGTATTTTTATTCGCTTGTTGAAACAACTAGATTTCACAAACAACAAAACAGATGTGTGTAAGTGAGATTTTAGTTTAGTTCAGTAATCATTCCCTGAACACTTCTTGATATGCTAGATAGATTCTGAGTGATAGTATAAACAGAAAAAGCTATGACTTCATGCTCATCCCCAGGGAATCTGACTTTGAAGGTCAGTGGAATTTGATTACAGAATTTCCCCAGAACTGGGGAAACAGAGACTCTTAGAGAGCGCAAACTAAATATTGTGTGCACCAGGACCCAGGAGAGAGAAGCTGTGACCCCATAAGGGATGGAGCCAGACTTGCGTGTGTTAGGGAGTCTCTGGAAGCAGTGCAGGTCAACAATGGTCTGCAGTGGGGGTTGGGACACTGACAACAGCATTTCTGGAAGGTGTGTATTGTTGGCACAAGCTCTCCTGAAGGAGGTTGCCATTAGGTAGACTATGACCCTTCCATAGAGACTACAAACTCCAGGACTGGACTGCCTCAGGCCAAACAACAGGGAAGGAGCACAGCCCTATCCATCGTCAGAAAAGTGGATTAAATATTTACTGAGCAAGGTCCTGCCCACCAGAGCAAGATCAAGTTTTTGGACCATAGAGAAATCTGAGATTCGAAGAATTGATGCTTTTGAACTGTGGTGTTAAAGAAGACTCTTGAGAGTCCCTTGGACTGCAAGGAGATCCGACCAGTCCATCCTAAAGGAAATCAGTCCTGAATAGTCATTGGAAGGACTGATGCTGTAGCTGAAGCTGCAATACTTTGGCCACCGGATGTGAAAAACTGACTCTTTGGAAAAGACCCTGATGCTGGGAAATATTGAAGGCAGGAGAAGCGAGTGACAGAGGATAAATTGGTTGGATGGCATCTCTGACTCAAAGGACATGAGTTTGAGCAAACTCTGGGAGTTGATGATGGACAGGGAAGCCTGGCGTCACAATCTCTGGGGTCACAATGTCGGACACGACTGGGTGACTGAACTGAACTGACTGGTCCTTCCCACCACGGCAAGATCCAGTTTTCCCCATAGCCAGTTCCTCCCATCAGGAAGCCTGTACAAGTCTCTTATCCACATCCTTCAGAGGGCATATAGAATACAGAAAATTAACCAAAATGATCACATGGATTACAGCCTTGTAAAACTGAATGAAATTAAGAGCCATGCCATGTAGGGCCACCCAAGACCAACAAATCATGGTGAAGATTTCTGACAAAATGCAATCCACTGGAGAAGGGAATGGCAAGCCACTTTTGCATTCTTGCCTTGAGAACCCCATGAACAGTATGAAAGGCAAAAAAATATGACACTGAAACATGGACCCCTCATGTCCGTAGGCATCCAATATGCTACTGGAGAAGAACATAAAATAGCTCCAGGCAGAACGAAGAGGCTGAGCCAAAGCAGACACAATGCCCAGATCTTAAAGTACCTGGTGGTGAAAGTAAAGTTCAATGCTGTAAAGAACAATATTGCATAGGAACATGGAATGTTAGGTCCATGAATCAAGGTTAAGTGGAAGTGGTCAAACAGAAGATGGCAAGAGTAACATCAGCAGTTTAGGAATCAGTGAACTAAAGTGGACAGGAATGGGTGAATTTAATTCAGATGACCACCGTATCAATTACTGTGGGAAAAAATCCCTTAGAAGAAATGGAGTAGTCCTCATAGTCAACAAAACAGTCTGAAATGCAGTACTTGGCTGCAACTTCAAAAACGACAAAATCATCTTGGTTCATTTCTGAGGCAAATCTTTCAAC
Organism: Bubalus kerabau; assembly: GCF_029407905.1. Classification (NCBI taxonomy): domain Eukaryota; kingdom Metazoa; phylum Chordata; class Mammalia; order Artiodactyla; family Bovidae; genus Bubalus; species Bubalus kerabau. The sequence goes on along the minus strand of NC_073629.1, from coordinate 65,121,175 downwards.
ATCACAGAGAGCCAAATCTATGCTCCAAACAACAATACTGAAGGAGCTAAAGTTGAATGGTTCCATGAAGCCTGACAAGATATTCTAGAACTAACACCAAAAAAAAAAAAAAAAAAAAAAAAGAAGAAAGAAAGAAAAATTCATTTTCATCAGAGGGGACTGGAATGCAAAAGTAGGAAGTCAAAAGATACCTATAGTAACAGGCAAGTTTGGCCTGGGAGTACAAAATGAAGTAGGGAAAAAGCTTAAAGAGTTTTGCCAAGAGAGTGCACTAGTCATAGCAAACACTTTTTCAGCAACATGAGAAATGACTCTACAAATGAACATCACCAGATGGTCAATACTGAAATCAGATTGATTATATCCTTTGAGCAGAAGATGGAGAAGCTCTATACAGTCAGCAAAACAAGACCAGGAGCTGACTGTGGCTCAGGTTATGAACTCCTTAATGCAAAATTCAGGCTTAAATTGAAGAAAGTAGGGAAAACCACTAGACCATACAGGCATGACCTAAATCAAATCCCTCATGATCATATAGTGGAAGTGACAAATGGATTCAAGGTATTAAATCTGACAGAGTGCCTGAAAAACTATGGATTGAGGTTCATAGCATTGTACAGAAGGTGATATCTTAAAACCATCCACAAGAGAAAGAAATGTATAAAGGCAAAATGGTTGTCTGAGGAGGCCTTACAAATATCTGAGAAAAGAAGAAAGTTAAAGGGAAAGGAGAAAAGGAAAGATTTTCCCATCTGAATGCAGGGTTCCAAAGAATAAAAAGGAGAGATAAAAAAGCCTTCTTCAGTGATCAATGCAAAGAAATAGAGGAAAACAGTAGAATGAGAAAGTAGAGATCTCTTCAAGAAAATTTTAGGTACCAAAGGAACATTAAATGTAAAGATAGGCACAATAAAGGACAGAAACTCTATGGACTAACAGAAGCCAAAAATATTAAGAAGAGGTGGCAAGAATAAAAAGAACTGTACAAAAAATGTCTTAATGACCCAGATAACCATGATGGTGTGATTACTCACCTAAAGCCAGACATCCTGGAGTGCAAAGTCAAGTGGGCCTTGGGAAGCATCATTATGAACAAAGATAGTAAAAGTGATGGAATTCCAGCTGAGCTATTCCAAATCCTAAAAGATGATGCTGTCAAAGTGCTGCACTCAATATGCCAGCAAATTTGGAAAACTCAGCAGTGGATACAGGACTGGCAAAGTCAGTTTTCACTCAAATTTCAAAGAAGGGCAGTGCTAAGGAATGTTCAAACTACTGCAAAATTCCACTCATTGTACATGCTAGCAAGGTCATGCTTAAAACCCTTCCAGCTAGGCTTCAACAATACTTGAACTGAGAACTTCCAGATGTACAAGCTGGACTTAGAAAAGGCAGAGGAACCAGAGATCAAATTGCCAACTTCTGTTGGATCGTAGCAAAAGCAAGATAATTCCAGAAAAGCATCTACTTTTACTTCATTGACTATGCTATAAAGCCTTTGACTGTGTGCATCAGAACAAACTGTGGAAAATTCTTCAAGAGATGAAATACCAGACCACCTTACCTGTCTTCTGAGAAAACTGTATGTAGGTTAAGAAGCAACAGTTAGAGTAGGACACGGAACAACAACAGACCGGTTCCAAACTGGGAAAGCAGTCTTTAACAAGTGGTGCTGGGAAATCTGGTCAACCACTTGTAAAAGAATGAAGCTAGAACACTTTCTAACACCATACACAAAAATAAACTCAAAATGGATTAAAGATCTCAACGTAAGACCAGAAACTATAAAACTCCTAGAGGAGAACATAGGCAAAACACTCTCTGACATACATCACAGCAGGATCCTCTATGACCCACCTCCCAGAATATTGGAAATAAAAGCAAAAATAAACAAATGGGACCTAATTAACCTTAAAAGCTTCTGCACATCAAAGGAAACTATTAGCAAGGTGAAAAGACAGCCTTCAGAATGGGAGAGAATAATAGCAAAGGAAGCAACTGACAAACAACTAATCTCAAAAATATACAAGCAACTCCTACAGCTCAATTCCAGAAAAATAAATGACCCAATCAAAAAATGGGCCAAAGAACTAAATAAACATTTCTCCAAAGAAGACATACAGATGGCTAACAAACACATGAAAAGATGCTCAACATCATTCATTATCAGAGAAATGTAAATCAAAACCACTATGAGGTACCATTTCACACCAGTCAGAATGGCTGTGATCCAAAAGTCTACAAATAATAAATGCTGTAGAGGGTGTGGAGAAAAGGGAACCCTCTTACACTGTTGGTGGGAATGCAAACTAGTACAGCCACTATGGAGAACAGTGTGGAGATTCCTTAAAAAACTGGAAATAGAACTACCTTATGATCCAGCAATCCCACTGCTGGGCATACACACTGAGGAAACCAGAAGGGAAAGAGACACATGTACCCCAATGTTCATCGCAGCACTGTTTATAATAGCCAGGACATGGAAGCAACCTAGATGTCCATCAGCAGATGAATGGATAAGAAAGCTATGCTACATATACACAATGGAGTATTACTCAGCCATTAAAAAGAATACATTGGAATCAGTTCTAATGAGGTGGATGAAACTGGAGCCTATTATACAGAGTGAAGTAAGCCAGAAAGAAAAACACCAATACAGTATACTAACGCATATATATGGAATTTAGAAAGATGGTAACAATAACCCTGTGTACGAAACAGCAAAAGAGACACTGATGTATAGAACAGTCTTATGGACTCTGTGGGAGAGGGAGAGGGTGGGAAGATTTGGGAGAATGGCACTGAAACATGTAAAATATCATGTATGAAACGAGTTGCCAGTCCAGGTTCAATGCACAAAACTGGATGCTTGGGGCTATTGCACTGGGACGACCCAGAGGGATGGTATGGGGAGGGAGGAGGGAGGAGGGTTCAGGATGGGGAACACATGTATACCTGTGGCAGATTCATTTTGATATTTGGCAAAACTAATACAATTATGTAAAGTTTAAAAATAAAATAAAGTTTAAAAAAATTAAATAAATTAAAAAAAAAAAAAAAAGAAGAAGAAGCAACAGTTAGAGTAGGACACGGAACAACAACAGACTGGTTCCAAATTGGGAAAGCAGTATTACAAGTCTGTATACTGTCACTCTGCTTATTTAACTTCCATGTAGAGTACATCATGTGAAACTCAGGGATGGATGTAGCCAAAGCTGGAATCATAATTGTGAAATATGGAGAAATATCCATAACCTCAGATATGCAGATGATACCACCCTAATGACAGAAAACAAAGAGGAATTAAAGATCCTGTTGATGAAAGTGAAAGAGGAAAGTGAAAAAGCTGGCTTAAAACTCATCATTCAAAAAATTAAGTTCACGGCATCAGGTCCCACCACTTCATGGTGAATAAATGGGGAAATAATGGAAACAGTGACAGACTTTACTATCTTGGGCTACCAAATCCCTCTGGATGGTGACTGCAGCCATGAAATTAAAAGATACTTGCTCCTCGGGAGGAAAGCTATGACAAACCTAGACAGTGTATTAACAAGCAGAGACATTACTTTGCCAACAAAGCTCCTTATCATCAGAGCTATAGTTTTTCCAGTAGTCATGTATGGATGTAAGAGTTGGCCCCTAAAGAAGGCCAAGTGCTGAAGAATCTGTGATGTTTGAACTGTGGTGTTGGAGAAGACTCTTGAGAGTCCCTGGGACAGGAGGGAGATCAGACCAGTCAATTCTAAAAGAAATCAACCCTGACTATTCATTGAAAAATATGATGCTAAAGCTGCAGCTCCAGTCCTTTGGCCTCTTGATGTAAAGTGCCAACTCATTGGATCACCCTAATGATGGGAAAGATTGAGGGCCGGAGGAGAAGAGGATGGCAGAGGATGGAATGATTGAATGGCATTATTGACTCAGTAGACATGAGTTTGAGCCAACCTCTGGAGATAATGAAAGACAGGGAAGCTTGGTTTGCTGCTATCCATGGGGTTGCAAAGAGTTGGACAAGACTAAGTAACTGAACAACAATGGCTTCAACATTCAATTTTTAATAATGTAGAACAGCTTCTAATTGTTTATATTCCTTTTGTATACAATCTTCTCACTTTAGTATCTTCTCTTCTAAACAGTTGAGTGGTGGTGGTGATTAGCTGTTAAGTGGTGTCTGACTTTTGTGACCCCATAAACTGTAACCCACCAGACACCTCTGTCATGGGGTTTTCCAGGCAAGAATACTAGAGTGGGTTGCCATTTCCATCTCCAGAGGATCTTCCTGATCAATGGATGGAATCCACATCTCTGCATTGCAGGTGGATTCGTTACTGCTGAGCCACCAGGGAAGCTCAAACAGGTGAGTATTCTATGCAAATAGTTTAATTTTCTTGGTACAAATGTATCAATTATTGATTGACACAAATGATCAATGTTAAGCAGCTACTAAGTGCTTGAAAGTGTATTCAGCTTGTTCACATAAAAGAAAATCTCATTCATTCATCAAAATGATCTCTATGTTATACATGAGGAAAGTGACTAAGATGACTTTATTATGATAAAATTGAGCCAGAGGCTTTCTACCCCTTTGTTTGCTGGTTCTATGCTCTTTCACTATATTGTAGTTCTATGCTTTTTGACTATATTGTAGCTGGGCTGTGAATTATGGCTGCTCGGAGAAGGCAGTTGCACCCCACTCCAATACTCTTGCCTGGAAAATCCCGTGGATGGAGGAGCCTGGTAGGCTGCAGTCCATGGGGTCACTAGGAGTCGGATACGACTGAGCGACTTCACTTTCACTTTTCACTTTCATGCGTCGGAGAAGGAAATGGCCACCCACTCCAGTGTTCTTGCCTCAAGAATCCCAGGGACAGCAGAACCTGGTGGGCTGCCGTCTATGGGGTCGCATAGGGTCGGACACGACTGAAGCGACTTAGCAGTAGCAGCATGCACTTCTATGGTACTTTATTAACATAATATTCCTGAGTAACTATAACATTAATATTTGAAGCTTGAGTTCAAATTGGACTCCACCACTTTCTTGCTGGATGAACTTGAATAAATCACTCAAACTTTTATGCTTCAGATTCCTCAATTATGAACAGGGATAGTATTTACCTCATAGTGCTGCTCTGATTGATCATTTAGTATATATACAGCTAATACAAGAAGAGGGCTTACTTATTAGTATATTAAGAATTCAGTTCAGTTCAGTTCAGTCGCTCAGTTGTGTCTGACTTTTTGTGACCCCATGAATCGCAAATAATTGATTATTCCTTTAGAGTGATTCTTTGGTACATATAATATAATATGGTGGCCAAAAATAGGACATTTTCTATTAACCATAACTTTACAGAAATATTTCTGTAAACCACAGTCTTACAGATATTTTTCTAAAGACAGAAGCTAAATCTTGACTTTTTCATTTATTGGAACTGTGTGACTATCTGCCATCTATACCATAGTGGGCTAGTGAGTGTTTATTTATAAGAATAAACTTATAATCTAAGTGTATTAGATTATAAAGAATAAAGCAAAGATTTTAGCTATTGACCCCTGGACCATATGATTGAATAAAATGTGATTCTGGCTGAAGAGTTACTGCATATCCTAAAGAAATAATGCTCTTTGCCCATAGAGCTTAAAAAGGAGTGAAATATGTTATTTTCAATTGCACGTTTATTTTATTGAACTTGAAAGCATGTAGTACCTTGAAAACAAGGTAAGATAATATACTGTTTAATTAGAATCAGAAGAAAAAGCTTTCCCTTTCACTGTTATATTCTTACAACTCACATGACTGTGGCAGTAATATTTAACTTGTCAGTCAAGATGTTTGACAAAATAATCATATTAATGAGTCTTAGGCAGTAATCAAAAGATGTGTCTAGCATACTTGTTTGTCAAATTTTCCAGACTCATTAAAGTCAAAGTTACATTTTATTAGCAATAATCTATGTGTTGTTATAAATACAACAGTTTGACCATTTCTAATAGTAATTACCATTGAAAAACTTGTCCAAATATAGAGCTGTATAAGCTAAGCAATATAATAAAAAATGCTTAGGAATACTTTTAGAACACATTTAAAGAAAACTTTGTCTTCAAAAATCTCCTTAAAAATGGATAAAATTTTCTGCCTATCAGAATATCTGTATATATGTATAATATATATATGTACATACACATAAAATACATACAAAAGTATATATATATATTTTACATATATGTACATACATACCCATAAAAACTTTGCTTATACATAATTCAGAAAATATGCAAAAATGACATTTTTTATGAAAGAGTGAATGAGTTTTAGTCTATTAATATAAAGATATTGTTCAGGTTATTTTCCATGCTGGATATTTCAAAAGTATTTATATATTTATCATGACACTTTAAATATGCCTTATCAGCTGTGTGTGAATTATAAACCTCAGAATCATTTCTTCTTAGTTAGAAATATAGATGGTTTGGCTCTTATGTACTACGATATGAAAACCTTTTCATGCATTATGGGCAGCTGAATTAAAGACTAATTGATTAAGTACAAGTTGTGGGTCAGACATTATTAACATGATAGGCATGCTCTTAGATGTGGTACTTAGAACTCAGGGATAAGTAAATTACTTCTGAATACGGGACAAACCTAGACAGTGTGTTGAAAAGCAGTGACATCACTCTGCCAACAAAGGTCCGTATTATCAAGGCCATGGTCTTCCCAGTGGTCACATATGGTTGTGAGAGCTGGACCATAAAGAAGGTAGAGCACCAAAGAATTTATGCCTTCAAACTGTGGTGCTGGAGAAGACTTCTGAGAGTCCCTTGGACAGGAAGGAGATCAAATCAGTCAGTCTTAAAGGAAATCAACTCTGAATACTCCTTGGAAGAATTGATGTTGAAGCTGAAGCGCCAGTATTTTGGTCACCTGATGAGAAGAGCTGAATTATTGGAAAACTCCTGATGCTGGGAAAGATTGAGGGCAGAAGGAGAAGCTGGCATCAGAGAATGAGATGGCTGGATGGCACACTGATGCAATGGACATGAACCTGGACAAACTCTGGGAGATGATGAGGGACAGGAAAGCCTGGCATGCTGCAGTCCATGAGGTTGCAGAGTCAGACATGATTGGGTAACTGAACAACAATAGGGTAAGATACAAGAGGTATTCACCTTTAGCAATTCTATCCACACATTTCTTTCAGTTCAGTTCAGTTCAGTCGCTCAGTTGTGTCAGACTTTTTGTGACCCCATGAATTGCAGCATGCTAGGCCTCCCTGTCTATCACCAACTCCTGGAGTTCACTCAGACTCACATACATCGAGTCAGTGATGCCATCCAGCCATCTCATCCTCTGTTGTCCCCTTCTCCTCCTGCCCCCAATCCCTCCCAGCATCAGGGTCTTTTCCAATGAGTCAACTCTTTGCATGAGGTGGCCAAAGTACTGGAGTTTCAGCTTTAGCATCATTCCTTTCAAAGAAATCCCAGGGCTGATCTCCTTCAGAATGGACTGGTTGGATCTCCTTGCAGTCCAAGGGACTCTCAAGAGCCTTCTCCAACACCACAGTTCAAAAGCATCCAATTCTTCGGTGCTCAGCTTTCTTCACAGTCCAACTCTCACATCCATACATGACCACAGGAAAAACCATAGCCTTGACTAGATGGACCTTTGTTGGCAAAGTAATGTCTCTGCTTTTCAATATGCTATCTAGGTTGGTCATAACTTTCCTTTCAAGGAGTAAGTGTCTTTTAATTTCATGGCTGCAGTCACCATCTGCAGTGATTTTGGAGCCCAAAAAATAAAGTCTGACACTGTTTCTACTGTTTCCCCATCTATTTGCCATGAAGTGATGGGACCAGATGCCATGATCTTCGTTTTCTGAATGTTGAGCTTTAAGCCAACTTTTTCACTCTCCACTTTCACTTTCATCAAGAGGCTTTTTAGTTCCTCTTCACTTTCTGCACAAAGAGTGGTGTCATTTGTATATCTGAGGTTATTGATATTTCTCCAGGCAATCTTGATTCCAGCTTGTGCCTCTTCCAGCCCAGCATTTCTCATGATGTACTCTGCATATAAGTTAAATAAGCAGGGTGACAACATACAGCCTTGACGTACTCCTTTTCCTATTTGGAACCACTGTTGTTCCATGTCCAGTTCTAACTGTTGCTTCTTGACCTGCATACAGGTTTCTCAAGAGGAAGGTCAGGTGGTCTGGTATTCCCATCTCTTTCAGAATTTTCCATAGTTTATTGTGATCCACACAGTCAAAGGCTTTGGCATAGTCAATAAAGCAGAAATAGATGTTTTTCTGGAACTCTCTTGCTTTTTGAATGATCCAGCAGATGTTGGCAATTTGATCTCTGGTTCCTCTGCCTTTTCTAAAACCAGCTTGAACATCAGGAAGTTCATGGTTCAAGTATTGCTGAAGCCTGGCTTGGAGAATTTTGAGCATTACTTTACTAGCATGTGAGATGAGTGCAATTGTGTGGTAGTTTGAGCATTCTTTGGCATTGCCTTTCTTTGGGATTAGAATGAAAAATGACCTTTTCCAGTCCTGTGGCCACTGCTGAGTTTTCCAAATTTGCTGGCATATTGAGTGCAGTACTTTCACAGCATCATCTTTCAGGATTTGAAATAGCTCAACTGGAATTCCATCACCTCCACTAGCTTTGTTCATAGTGATGCTTTCTAAGGCCCACTTGACTTCACATTCCAGGATGTCTGGCTCTAAGTGAGTGATCACACCATCGTGATTATCTTGGTCATGAAGATCTTTTTTATATAGTTCTTCTGTGTATTCCTGTCACCTCTTCTTAATATTTACTGGTTATGTTAGGTCCATACCATTTCTGTCCTTTATCAAGCCCATCTTGGCATGAAATGTTCCCTTGGTGTCTCTAATTTTCTTGAAGAGATCTCTAGTCTTTCCCATTCTGTTGTTTTCCTCTATTTCTTTGCATTGGTCGCTGAGGAAGGCTTTCTTATTTCTTCTTGCTATTCTTTGGAACTCTGCATTCAGATGTTTATATCTTTCCTTTTCTCCTTTGCTTTTCACTTTTCTTCTTTTCATAGCTATTTGTAAGGCCTCCTCAGACAACCATTTTGCTTTTTTGCATTTCTATTCCACGGGGATGGTCTTGATCCCTTTCTCCTGTACATTGTCATGAACCTCCATCCTTAAGGAAGCCTTTATAGATCAATCCAGACCATATTAGTGACTCTGATATACATTGTTGCTATTCTTGCTCAGTTGCTAAGTCGTGTCTGACTCTTTGAGACCCTATGGACTGCAGCCCACCAGGCCTCCCTGTCCTTCACTATCGCCTGGAGTTTATTAAAATTCATGTCTATTGAATAGGTAATACTATCTAACCATCTCATCCTTTGCTACCCCTTTCTCCTTTTGCCCTCAATCTTTCCTAACATTAGGGTTTTTTTTTTCCACATAGGCAGTCAATCCTCTCTCCTCTCAAACACACACACATATATAAATATGTATTTATGATTAAATCATTGTTGTTTAGTATCTGTTTTCCAGATAGAGAATAAGATCTTTAAGGACAGAAATTTTTATCTTCCTACATGTGCTATATTCATGCACATAAAAACTGATTTGTGTAAAAGTTAATAAACAAGATTCCACTTGATTCTACTAGCAATGTCATGATGTTAGCTATTTCAACCTGGTTAGTATAATCATGCTGGTTTCTTGGTTGATAGTTTTTATTAAAATCCTTAAATATGTCATCTATTTCCTGGCTTCCTGGGTTTTTCTCATGAAAAAGCAGCTGTTAATCTTTCTTATTTAAATGTTAATTGAAGATATTAATTGAGCTGTTAAATGAGGATCTCTTGCATGTAATAAGTCACTTCTCTCTTGAAGCTTTTTGTATGGTCTTTTTGCCTCTCCACAGCTTGATTGTGAAATGTACAGGTATCAATCCTAATCAACCAAGGGATAGGCACCAGAAAACTAAACACATCTCTTTACTGGCCAGACCTGGGTCTGTTCACACTACCCTAAGCATTCTTTATGACAGAAACCACAAGAGTTTTTGTCCACCTTTTGACTCATTCTCTTTCTCTCTGAATTGACCCTGATGCTTCCCCATATGTTCCTGCAGGGCATGACACCACTCTTCCTCAAAGAACTGATAGTAACAAGTTGTATTTTCAATTGGCAATCATCTCCTGATCTGTTGGTCTTACTCTACATGGATTAAAAAAAAAAAATCTACATTTTAATGCAAGGCTAATACAGAATTGTGTAAATGGAAAAAACAGAGAAAATCAGAATGCCATGAAGTTCATTATTACTTTGAAGAGTAACCTGTTTTTCTTAAATAAATGCTTTTCAGGTGTTCTCAAGTCAGTCAGATAGTCAGTCAGTTCAGTCAATCAGTCAGTTGTCAGTTCAGTCGCTCAGTTGTCTGACTCTTTGCAACCCCATGGACCGCAGCACGTCAGGCCTCCCTGTCCATCATCACCTCCCAGAGTTTGCTCAATCTCATCTCCATTGAGTCAGTGGTGCCACCCAACCGTCTCATCCTCTGTCATCCCCTTCTCCTGCCTTCAATCTTTCCCAGCATCAGGGTCTTTTCAAATAAGTCAGTACTTCGCATCAGGTGGCCAAAGTATTGGAGTTTCAGCTTCAGCATCAGTCTTTCCAATGAATATTCAGGATTGATTTCCTTTAGGATGAACTGGTTGGATCTCCTTGCTGTCTAAGGGACTCTCAAGAGTCTTATCCAACACCACAGTTCAAAAGCATCAATTCTTCGGTGCTCAGCTTTCTTTATACTCCAACTCTCACATCCATACATGACTACTGGAAAAATCAGAGCTTTGACTAGACAGACATTTGTTGGTAAAGTAATGTCTCTTTCTGGTAAAGTAATGACAGCTTTTTAATATGCTGTCTAGGTTGGTCATAACTTTTCTTCCAAGGAGTAAGCGTCCTTTAATTTCATGGCTGCAGTCACCATCTGCAGTGATTTTGAAGCCCCCAAAAATAAAGTCTGACACTGCTTCCACTGTTTCCCCATCTACTTGCCATGAAGTGATGGGACCAGATGCCATGATCTTAGTTTTCTGAATGTGGATTTTTACCAACTTTTCCACTCTGCTCTTTCACTTTCATTAAGATGCTCTTCAGTTCTTCTTTGCTTTCTGCCATAAGGATGGTGTCATCTCCATATCTGAGGTTATTGATATTTCTTCCAGCAGTCTTGATTCCAGCTTGTGCTTCTTCCAGCCCAGTGTTTCTTATGATGTACACTGCATATAAGTTAAATAAGCAGGGTGAAAATATACATCCTTGACGTCCATATCATTTCTGTCCTTTATTATTGGAACCAGTCTGTTGTTCCATGTCTAGTTTTAACTGTTGCTTGCTGACCTGCATACAGATTTCTCAAGAGGAAGTCAGGTGGCCTGGTATTCCCATCTCTTTCAGAATTTTCCACAGTTTATTGTGATCCACACAGTCAAAGTCTTTGGCATAGTCAATAAATCAGAAATCAATGTTTTCCTGGAACTCTCTTGCTTTTTCGATGATTCAATAGATGTTGACAATTTGATCTCTGGTTCCTCTGCCTTTTCTAAAACCAGCTTAAACATCTGGAAGTTCACAGTTCACATACTGTTGAAGTCTTGCTTGAAGAATTTTGAGCAGTACTTTACTAGAGTGTGAGATGAGTGCCATTGTGTGGTAGTTTGAGCATTCTTTGGCATTGCCTTTCTTTGGGATTGGAATTAAAACTGACCTTTTCCAGTCTTGTGGCCACTGCTGAGGTTTCCAAATTTGCTGGCATATTGAGTGCAGCACTTTCATAGCATCATCTTTTATGGTTTGAAATAGCTCAACTGGAATTCTATCACCTCCACTAGCTGTGATTGTAGTGATGCTTCCTAAACTTAACTTCGCATTCTAGGATGTTTGGCTCTAGGTTAGTGATCACACCATCATGATTATCTGGGCCGTGAAGATTTTTTTGTATAGTTCTTCTGTGTATTATTGCCACCTCTTCTTAATATCCTCTGCTTCTGTTAGGTCCATATCATTTCTGTTCTTTATTATGCCTATCTTTGAGTAAAATGTTAGAAATCCATGAAGTTCATTATTATTTCCAAGAGTAACCTATTTTTCTTAAATAAATGTTTTTCAGGTTTTGTCCAATCCTTGATTAATTTTCAAAATTCTGAAAAAAAAAATGGTTTCTTTTTTTTTTTAAAGTGATTTTTTAGGTGTTCTTATTCCAATCTTCTAAGGAATTCTTGCCCACAGTAGTAGATGTAATATTCCTCTGAATTAAATTCACCCATTCCCATCCATTTTAGTTCACTGTTTATTAAAATTTCGATGTTTACTCTTACCATCTCCTGTTTGACCACTTCTAATTTACCTTGATTCACGAACTTAATATTCCGTGTTCCTATGCGATATTGTTCTTTACAGCATCAGACTCTACTTTCATCACCAGTCACATCCACAACTGGTTGTTCTTTTTGCTTTGGCTCACACTTTCTTTCTGTAGCTATTACTCTACTCTTCTTCAGTACCATATTGGGCACCTACCAACCTACCAAACAATTTCTCAAATTGGGATAGGAGTACATCAAGGCTCTATACTGTCACCTTGCTTATTTAACTTCCATGCAGAGTACCTCATGTGAAATGATGGCCTGGATAAGTCACAAGCTGGAATCAAGATTGCTGGGACAAATATCAATAATCTCAGATATGCAGATGACACCACCTTTATGGCAGAAAGTGAAGAGGAACTTAAAAGCCTCTTGATGAAAGTGAAAGTGGAGAGTGAAAATCTTGGCTTAAAACTCAAAATTCAAAAAACTAAGATCATGGCATCCGGTCCTATTCCTTCATGCAAATAGATGGGGAAACAATGGAAACAGTGACAGACTTTACTTTCTTGGGCACCAAAATCACTGCAGATGTTGACTGCAGCCATGAAATTAAAAGATGCCTACTCCTTGAAAGAAAAGCTATGACAAACCAGGACAGCATATTCAAAAGCAAAGACACTAATGACAAAGGTCCGTATAGTTAAAGCTATGGTTTTTCCAGTGATCATGTATGGATGTGAGAGTTGGACCATAAGGAAAGTTGAGTGCTGAAGAATTGATGCTTTAGAATTATGGTGGTGGAGAAGACTCTTGAGAGTCCCTTGGACTACAAAGATATCATACCAGTCTATCCTAAAGGAAATTGGTTCTGAATATTCATTGGAAGGACTGATGCTGATGCTCTAACACTTTGGCCACCTGATGCAAAGAATCGACACATTAGAAAATACCCTGATGCTGGGAAAGACTGAAGGTAGGAGGTGAAGGGGATGACTGAGGATTAAATGGTTGGATGGCATCACGGACTCAATGGACATGAGTTTGAACAAGCTCTGGGAGTTGGTGTTGAACAGGTAAGTTTGGTGTGTTGCAGTCCATGGGGTCTCAAAGAGTAAGACATGACTGAGAGACTGAACTGAACTGATTAAACTCTTCCTTCTGATGTCACATCCTGCTTTGTTTTAGCTTAATGAGTATTTTTAATATTTTATTTTATAATCTGTATTGGATTTTTTGGACCTACCATCTACATTTTTGCTATTTTGAAATATTTTATGTGTATTTATAACAGTTGGATCAAAAGAAGGCTGAGTGCCAACGAACTGATGCTTTACAACTGTGGTGTTGTAGAAGACTCTTGAGAGTCCCTTGGACAGCAAGGAGATCAAATGAGTCAATCCTAAAGGAAATCAACCCTGAATATTCTTTGGAAGGAGTGATGCTGAAGCTCCAATACTTTGGCCACCTGACATGAAGAGCCAACTTATTGGAAAAGACCCAGATGCTGGCAAAGATTGAATGCAAAAAGATAAGGGGGAGACAAGGCATATTGATACGATAGCATTACTGATTCAGTGGACATGAATTTAAATAAACTCTGGGAGGTAGTGGAGGACACAGGAACCTGATGCGCTACAGTCTATAAGGTTGCAAAGTCAGACACAGCTTATCAACTGAACAATAACACAGTGGTTTAGTGTAGGAATGAAAGGATAGTATCAGCTATTTATAATGGCCTTATTGATTTATTTATTTTTAAGTTCATAAGTTAGTTCTTCTTCCTCCCTCTTCCACTTTTAAGGATCTTTGTGATTACTTTGATCTCACCCATATAATCCACAGTAATATCCCTATTTTAAAGTCAGTTGTTTGGCAAACTTAATTACACATGTGACCTTAATTCCTCTTTGCCATATAACCTAGTATATCAATAGTTTTTAGGTATTGGGAGATAGACATCTTTAATAGTAGAAAGCATTATTCTGCCTATCTCACAGTTCTTCTTTTCCTAATATCTTTTTTAGTTTTAATATGTGTGTAGTTATTAAATGACACATTAGTTCAGCATCAGTCCTTTCAATGAACACCCAGGACTGATCTCCTTTAGGATGGACTGGTTGGATCTCCTGGAAGTCCAAGGGACTCTCAAGAGTCTTCTCCAACACCACAGTTCAAAAGCATCAATTCTTTGGTGCTCTGCTTTCTTCACAGCCCAACTCTCACATCCATACATGACCACTGGAAAAACCATAGCCTTGACTAGATGGACCTTTGTTGGCAAAATAATGTCTCTCCTCTTTAATATGCTATCTAGGTTGGTCATAACTTTCCTTATGCAAAACTCACTCACATAGTTTTGCTTGTTTTCTCTTTATAATTTATCTTATTTTATATCAACAAAATGATACTAAATCATTGTCAACCAGAATGTTGATGACTTTCTACTGAGTTTAATTTATTACTTTACTCTAATTTTTTCAGATAGTTCTGTCTGGTTTAGATGAAGTTACAACATAAAAAAAGTATTTGTCATATACATATTAAATTTAGAAATGACAGCGAGTAACAGTCCACACACCACAGAAGAGGTCTGACCTTCATTGTGGATTTCTTGTTGGCCATTGTAAATAGAGAAAGTTTGTTAATAGACAATTTGAATTATTTTTATTGAAAGTTATATTTATACGACATGATAATTCCATTAAACATCCTGTGAGAGTTTTGATTGGAAGAGTCATTCAAGTCAGGAGTCAATCTTTTTCATCTATAAGTTCTTCACTTTTATCAAGGGTCTGGCATACAGTAAGCACCTTACCTACCTCTTGAGAAACTTATATGCAGGTCAGGAAGCAACAGTTAGAACTGGACATGGAACAACAGACTGGTTCCAAATAGGAAAAGGAGTACATCAAGGCTGTATGTTGTCACCCTGCTTATTTAACTTATATGTAGAGTACATCATGAGAAATGCTGGGCTGGAAGAAGCACAAGCTGGAATCAAGTTTGCCAGGAGAAATATCAATAACCTCAGATATGCAGATGACACCACCCTTATGGCAGAAAGTGAAGAGGAACTAAAAAGCCTCTTGATGAAAGTGAAAGAGGAGAGTGAAAAAGTTGACTTAAAGCTCAACATTCAGAAAACGAAGATCATGGTATCTGGTCCCATCACTTCGTGGTAAATAGATGGGGAAACAGTGGAAACAGTGTCAGACTTTATTTTTTTGGACTCCAAAATCACTGCAGGGTGATTGCACCCATGAAATTAAAAGACGCTTACTCCTTGGAAGGAAAGTTATGACCAACCTAGATAGCATATTAAAGAGGAGAGACATTACTTCGCCAACAAAGGTCCATCTAGTCAAGGCTATGGTTTTTCCTGTGGTCATGTATGGATGTGAGATTTGGACTGTGAAGAAAGCAGAGCACCGAAGAATTGATGCCTTTGAACTGTGGTGTTGGAGAAGACTCTTGAGAGTCCCTTGGACTGCAAGGAGATCCAACCAGTCCATCCTAAAGGAGATCAGTCTTGGGTGTTCATTGAAAGGACTGATGCTGAAGCTGAAGCTCCAATACTTTGCCCACCTCATGCGAAGTGTTGACTCATTGCAAAAGACCCTGATGCTGGGAGGGATTGGGGGCAGGAGGAGAAGGGGATGACAGAGGATGAGATGGCTGGATGGCATCACTGACTCGATGGACATGAGTTTGGGTAAACTCTGGGAGTTGGTGATGGACAGGGAGGCCTGACATGCTGCAATTCATGGGTTGCAAAGAATCGGGCACAACTGGGCGACTGAACTAAACTGAACTGAAACCATTAATTACTGAATAAGCCAGTGAATTGGTTAATTTTGTATCAAGCCCCAAAGAATACAGTGAGATGAGAAAAAGAAACATATTTTCAAGCATCTTCACAATCGACAGATATCAGAATAGTATGATAAAATGTGAAGAATCATAATGTATCTTGCATTCATCATTATTGATTCATTTGCAGACTTGTGTTACAATCAGTGCCATTTAAAGAATATTATTTCATTTTGTGATGCCAATTTTTTTGTGTGAACTGATTTTGCTTTTGACATAATTATCTGGTTATTTTGGCATTATAATCAGCATAAGCCCTTTTTTTCCTGCAGGCCAAGTTCCCTTTCTTTTCCAGGAAATGCATGGGACCCCTTCAGGGGAAGAAATGGGAACAGCTGTCCTATCTTGTACTAGTGCCAACTTGAATCTGTTTAGGCCTGTGGTACCCCAGACAACTCATACACTAGACCAGAATACTATTGATCTCCATATTAACAATTCTTAAGAAAAATGCATTACATACGTAAGGTCTTCATTTTATTTTTTATGGTAAGCTTCATAGAAGCCAACTGAAAATTCACAATGAAGGGAGACTACTGTCATAAAAGTGTATTTTATTATCTATGCCAGACTACCAGAGCTATTTTTCCACAGCAGTTTTCTCTTCTGAAGCTGAACAGCAGCAAGGTGAGTAATTATTAGAAGCACAGCAAGTTCCTGGATGCCGCCCGTTTGGTGAAGAGCTTATTCTAAGGCATTTGATTACATGTAGAGAGGAAAAAGATGTTGAAAGCAAGCAGGTATCTTTGAAGAGCTTATACCCCTAAAGTGATTTCAAAGCAAAAATTTAGCTGCTTATATTTTTCTGTGGAATTTACAAGACAGCCTGCTCCAGATATATGATATTATAGTAGTCACTCATTCAAAGAGAGGCTACATATAAAAACTTGAATTCCAGAGAGAATTAAAACAGTTTCCTAGCTATGCATAGAACATAAGGTTGAGCTAGAGCTATAATCAGGTCTTCATTTACGAATTATAGTTAAAGGTAAAATTCATAAGGAAAGCATGCATTATTTACTCAGAACTTTTCTGCACTTTTCTTAAAAAGCATTTACCAATTCATTAAGCTTTCTGTCTTTCTTCCTTTCCTGGACCCAAGGAGCCAGTTCTCAGTTATGCACTGATGGAAAGGCCACCTTAAAAAGAGAGGGTTATTAAGAGAATGATTTTGTTTCAGTGTGCAATATTATACAAAATGACTGGAAAATTAGGGGTGCATAAGGACCAACCTTATTTGCCCTCAAGCATTTAGAATATAAGACTATTTATTGCAACTATCAACAAGACATTGACTGAAAAGGGCATGCTGCTTTCTGAAGTCTAGCTAATTGTGGACAGGGCAATTTATTTACTTTCACTTCATATTTACCTTTCAGATGCTTTAATCACAGGACTGTTTACACTTTTTTCAGGTCATGAGTTTTAATTGCCATATACACCTTAGTATTAGCACATGATTCTGAATGGCTAGTTTTTTTACATTACACATAACTTTCAGGACATAGGTGAATATTTTTGAAGCTATTGAATGCCTGAATAAGATGGACACTTTTTTTGTATATATAACCCAAGGAAATAGTTTGATTGAAGAATATTATTACCAAGACTAAGAAGAGATACAAAATAAATATGATGTTAATTTCCCTTATGATATTAGTCTTTATTTCACAATTTCATTTTCTAACATATTGCCTCACTGCCCTCTCATGGGAGTAGGGCTGAAAAATCAAAAGATTGATTTGTTTGCACTATAATGTTGAACTTTGTAGGCAAAACTTTTGGGAATTGACTTGGCAGTGAACTTATGATGAGTTATTCACTGGAATATAGAATGTCCTATGGAGTGGTAGAATAATACAAGCAACACCATTAACATTTGCCTCAAACTATATTCTAAAATTATCCAGACCAGGACAGGAAAAAATGCACTGTTTATTGAAATTGATGTGGAATGTGAGTTTCCATGTGTATATGTGTGCTCTGGACATTAATTTCTACCAGCACTACAAATGATACTGAGATTCACTTAACTAACTACGGGATGTCAGTTATACTCCACTGTTAAAAATATGAAAAAAGATATTAGGAGTACAATATTCCTCACACACACAAAAAAATCATACATTATAAATTTTCATTTATAGAAAGGATTAAATAAAGGGCCATAAAAATAGCTTTTATCCAGTTGCTTATTTTATTTAGTTTTTTAATTAATTAAATTAGTTTAGTTTAATCCATCCTAGGCTCAAAGTATTAACAAGATTTTTAAATATCTTATGTTTGGATATTTCAATTCATATATTGAAAAACACTGAAATCAGGTGAGGAAAAATAAAACAATGTTTCAAAAAATTCAGTTCAGTTCAGATCAGTCGCTTAGTCATGTCCGATTCTTTGCAACCCCATGAATTGCATCATGCCAGGCCTCCCTGTCCATCACCACTCCTGGAGTTCACTCAAAATCATGTCCATCGAGTCTGTGATGCCATCCAGCCATCTCATCCTCTGTCGTCCCCTTCTCCTCATGACCTACTCCCTCCCAGAATCAAAGTCTTTTCCAAGAATCAGAGTCTTTTCTTCTTTTCCACTTCCCATGAGGTGGCCAAAGTACTGGAATTTCAGCTTTAGCATCAGTCCTTCCAAACAACACCCAGGACTGATCTCCTTTAGGATGGACTGGTTGGATCTCCTTGTAGTCCAAGGGACTCTCAAGAGTCTTCTGCAATACCACAGTTCAAAAGCATCGATTCTTTGGTGCTCAGCTTTCTTCCCAGCCTAACTCACACATCCATACATGACTACTAGAAAAACCATAGCCTTGACTAGACGGACCTTTGTTGGCAAAGTAATGTCTCTGCTTTTTAATATGCTGTCTAGGTTGGTCATAACTTTCCTTCCAAGGACTAAGCGTCTTTTAATTTCATGGCTGCAATCACCATCTGCAGCGATTTTGGAGCCCAGAAAAATAAAGTCTGACACTGTTTCCACTGTTTCCCCATCCATGATCTTAGCTTCTGAATGTTGAGCTTTAAGCCAACTTTTTCACTCTCCACTTTCACTTTCATCAAAAGGCTTTTTAGTTCCTCTTCATGTTCTGCCCTAAGGGTGTCATTTGCATATCTGAGGTTATTGATATTTCTCCCAGTAATCTTGATTCCAGCTTGTGCTTCTTCCAGCCCAGCATTTCTCATGATGTACTCTACGTATAAGATAAATAAGCAGGGTGACAATATACAGCCTTGACGTACTCCTTTTCCTATTTGGAACCAGTCTGTTGTTCCATGTCCAGTTCTAACTGTTGCTGCCTGACCTGCATATAGGTTTCTCAAAAGGTGGGTCAAGCTGTCTGGTATTCTCATCTCTTTCAGAATTTTCCAGTTTATTGTGATCCACACAGTCAAAGGCTTTGGCATAGTCAATAAAGCAGAAATAGATGTTTTTCTGGAACTCTCTTGCTTTTTCCATGATCCAGCAGATGTTGGCAATTTGATCTCTGGTTCCTCTGCCTTTTCTAAAACCAGCTTGAACATCAGGAAGTTCACAGTTCACATATTGCTGAAGCCTGGCTTGGAGAATTTTGAGCAGTACTTTACTAGAGTGTGAGATGAGTGCAATTGTGTGGTAGTTTGAGCATTCTTTGGCATTGCTTTTCTTTGGGATTGGAATGAAAACCGACCTTTTCCAGTCCTGTGACCACTGTTGAGTTTTCCAAATGTGCTGGCATATTGAGTGCAGCACTTTCACAGCATCATCTTTCAGGATTTGAAATAGCTCAACTGGAATTCCGTCACCTCCACCAGCTTTGTTCCTAGTGATGCTTTCTAAGGTCCACTTGACTTCACATTACAGGATGTCTGGCTGTAGGTGAGTGATCACACCATTGTGATTATCTTGTTCGTGAAGATCTTTCTTGTACAGTTCTTTTGTGTATTCTTGCCACCTCTTCTTTATCTTCTGCTTCTGTTAGGTCCATACCATTTCTGTCCTTTATCTAGCCCATCTTTGCATGAAATATTCCCTTGGTACCTCTAATTTTCTTGAAGAGATTTCTAGTCTTTCCCATTCTGTTGTTTTCCTCTATTTCTTTGCATTGATCGCTGAAGAAGGCCTTCTTATCTCTTCTTGTTATTCTTTGTAACTCCACATTCAGATGCTTATATCTTTCCTTTTCTCCTTTTCTTTTCACTTCTCTTCTTTTCACAGCTATTTGTAATTCCTCCCCGGACAGCCATTTTGCTCTTTTGAATTTCTTTTCCATGGGGATGGTCTTGATCCCTGTCTCCTGTACAATGCCATGAACCTCTGTCCACAGTTCATCAGGCACTCTATCTATCAGATCTAGTCCCTTAAATCTATTTATCACTTCCACTGTATAATAATAAGGGATTTTATTTAGGTCATACCTGAATGGTCTAGTGCTTTTCCCTACTTTCTTCAATTTAAGGCTGAATTTGGCAATAAGGGGCTACCAAGATGGGCGGGTCATGGTGGAAAGGTCTGACAGAATATGGTCCACTGGAGAAGGGAATGGCAAAGCACTTCAGTATTCTTGCCTTGAGAATCCCATGAACAGTATGAAAAGGCAAAATAATAGGATACTGAAGAGGAACTCCCCAGGTCGGTAGGTGCCCAATATGCTACTTGAGATCAGTGGAGAAATAACTCCAGAAAGAATGAAGGGATGGAGCCAAAGCAAAAACAATACCCAGTTGTGGATGTGACTGGTGATAGAAGCAAGGTCCGATGCTGTAAAGAGCAATATTGCATAGGAACCTGGGATGTTAGGTCCATGAATCAAGCAAATTGGAAGTGGTCAAACAGGAGATGGCCAGATTGAACATCAACATTCTAGGAATCAGCGAACTAAAATGGACTGGAATGGGTGAATTTAACTCAGATGACCATTATATCTACTACTGTGGGCAGGAATCCTTTAGAAGAAATGGAGTAGCCATCATGGTCAACAAAAGATTCAGAAATGCAGTACTTGGATGAAATCTCAAAAACGACAGAATGATCTGTGTTTCCAAGGCAAACCATTCAATATCACAGTAATCCAAGTCTATGCCCCAACCAGTAATGCTGAAGAAGCTGAACGGTTCTATGAAGACCTACAAGACCTTTTAGAACTAACACCCAAAAAAGATGTCTTTTTCATTTTAGGGGACTGGAATGCTAAAGTAGGAAGTCAAGAAACACCTGGAGTAACAGGCAAATTTGGCTTTGGAATAGGGAATGAAGAAGGGCAAGCGCTAATAGAGTTTTGCCAAGAAAATGCACAGGTCATAGCAAACACCTTCTTCCAACAACACAAGAGAAGACTCTATACATGGACATCACCAGATGATCAACACCGAAATCAGATTGATTATATTCTTTGCAGCCAAAGATGAAAAGCTCTATACAGTCAGCAAAAACAAGACCAGGAGCTGTCTATGGCTCAGATTCTGAACTTCTTGTTGCCAAATTCAAACAATTACGTATCTATAATCTATCAATCATCTATCTGTCTATCTGTGTGCGTATTAGTTGCATATTCATGCCCAACTCTTTTCAAACCCATGGACTGTAGCTCGCCAGGCTCCTCTGTCCATGGAATTCTCCAGGCAAGAATACTGGGGTGTGTTGCCATTCTTTTCTGCAAGGTATCTTCCCAATCCAGGGGTTGAGCCTGGGTCTCCTGTATTTCAGGCAGATGCTTTACCATCTGAGACACCCGGGAAGCCCATTTTTCAATCTATATCTATTATCATCTGGATACAACATTTCACAGCAATGTTTTCTAATGTTTTCAATTTTATTTATTTTTTTTTGGCACAGAGCAGATTAAAATTAGTTTATTTAAAGAAATATCTTAGATATTTCATGGCAACTACCCAAAAGAAAATCTTAATATATATGTGTTTAATTCCTTATAGCAAAATATTTTGCTTTTAAATATTAATTTAAAGTTAAAAACTCTATTGCAATGTTTCTCAATCTTTTTTCATTACCTGTTATCCATAAGAAAAAAATATTGCAATACTAAAAGACGTATAATGTTGTTTCTTAACCTTCATACAGATTTCTCAGGAGGCAGGTAAAGTGGTCCCATCTCTTTAAGAATTTTCCGCAGCTTATTATGATACACACAGTCAAAGGCTTTAGCGTAGTCGATGAAGCAGAAGTAGATGTTTTTCTGGAATTCTCTTGTTTTTCCTATGATCCAATGGATGCTTTCAATTTGATCTCTGGCTCCTTTGCCTTTTCTAAATCCAGCTTAAACATCTGGAAGTTCTCAGTTTATGTACTATTAAAGCCTTGCTTTGAGAATTTTGTGTATTACTTTGCTAGTGTGTGAAATGAGTTTTTTGTGTGATAGTCTGAACATTATTTGGCATTGTCTTTCTTTGGGATGGGAATGAAAACTGATCTTTTCCATTCCTGTGGCCCTGACCACTGCTGAGTTTTCCAAATTTGCTGGCATATTGAGTGCAGCACTTTCATAGCATCATCTTTTAGGATTTGAAATAGCTCAACTGCAATTCCATCGCCTCCACTAGCTCTGTTCATAGTGCTTCTTCCTAAGGCTCACTTTACTTTGCATTCCAGGATGTCTGGCTCCAGGTGAGTGATCACACCATTGTGATTATCTGGGTCATGAAGATCTTTTTTGTATAGCTCTTCTGTGTATTCTTGCCACCTCTTCTTAATATATTCTGCTACTGTTAGGTCCATATTGTTTCTGGTCTTTATTGTGCCCATCTTTGCATGAAATGTTCCCTTGGTATCAAAATCTCTAGTCTTTCTCTTTCTATTGTTTTCCTCTACTGCTTTGCATCGATCAGTTAGAAAGGCTTTCTTGTCTCTTCTTGCTGTTCTTTGGAATTCTGCATTCAGATGAATATATTTTTCCTTTTCTCCTTTGCCTTTTGCTTCTCTTCTTTTTCTCAGCTATTTCCAAGACCTCCTCAAACAACCATTTTTATTTTTTGCATTTCTTCTTGGGGATGGTTTTGATTACCACCTCCTGTACAATGTTATAAACCTCTGTCCATAGTTCTTCAGGCACTCTATCAGATGTAATCCTTGATTCTTTTTGTCACTTCCATTGTATAATCATAGGGATTTGATTTAGGTCATAACTGAATTGTCTAGTGGTTTTCCCTACTTTCTTCAATTTAAGTCTGAAGTTAGAAATAAGGAGTTCATGATCTGAGCCACAGTCATCTCCAGGTCTGTTTTTGCTGACTGTATAGAGCTTTGCCTTCTTTGTTGCAAAGAATATAATTAGTCTGAATTCATTATTGACAATTAGGTGATGTCCATGTGTAGAGTCATCGCTTGTGTTGCTGGAAGAGGGTGTTTGCTATGACCAGTGCATTCTCTTGGCAACATTATTTTATCCTTTGCTTTGCTTTATTTTATAATCCAAGGCCAAACTTCCTGTTACTCCAGGTATCTCTTGACTTCCTACTTTTCATTCCAGTCCCCTCTGATGAATAGGACATCTTTTTTTGGTGTTAATTCTAGAAATATTAAATGTAGGTCTGTTAAAATTTTCTTCTAAGATATAGATGCATTTTTTTTCATAGTTCTTTCTTATTATGAAAATATAAGCTATTAACTCCTCTCTAGTGTCCTATCAGAAATGTAGTTCTCCCATATATGCATGTGCTAAGTGGCTTCAGTCATGTCTGACTCTTTGTGACCACATGGACCATAGCCTGCCAGGCTCCTCTGTCATGGGATTCTCCAGGCATGAATACTGAAGGTGGTTGCCATGCCCTCCTCCAGGGGATCTTCCTGACTGAGGAATTGAACCCATGACTCTTATGTCTTCTTCATTGGAAGATGTGTTCTTTAATACTAGCACCACCAGGTAAGGCCAAGTGTTCTCATACGACCAATGTACCTAATGTCCTACTAGGTCAATATTTCACGTTCATTTTAGATCAATTTCTAAAATTGCTTGAGCCACTGACACAATTTTTTAGATTTGGGCAATTGATATACTTTAGTGCTCACTTCAGCAACACTTATGCTACAATTGGAACAATACAGAGAAAATTAGCATTGTCCCTGCACAAAAATAATGTTCAAATTTATGAAGAATTCTGTATTTTCACATAGCAATTGTAAAGCTAGAGCATAAATCTCACTGCTCTTGACCAGGATATCAGCTTAAATAAAAGTCATAATAATATGTAGAAAGCAATAATTTCAAAAAGGGTACTATTTTATTTAGTGTATTTAATTGCATTAGATTTGTTCTACTAATATACATCCATCTACTTATTCTTTACCTTTATCTACTATGTATTAAAAAAAATGAACTTCTTTAAACTATCTCTTCTAGATAATTTAACAACAAAGTACTCTTTTAACATTTTTCAGTATGCCACATTTCTTTTGAAGCACATTGCTTTTCTAATATGTGAAATGATAGTTATGTCTACATCAATTTATTGAATGATTTATAAAATAAAATTATTTTAGGAGCTCTAGCAAAGTCATAAATGAACATAGTTTGACCCATTGGGTTGAGGGGTTTGTAATTCGAAGAACGGAAGGATGTCTCCCAAAACCAGTTCTCTTAATAATATCAGCTAGTTTAAAAAGTCTTCCTGGGCCTCAGTTACTGAACTACATGCTGTTAATATTGGCATCCAAAGGAGGAAAGATCTTAAGACTTTTCTTTACATTTGTCTCTCTACTCCTGAAAAAAACAGGAAAGATTATCATCTGAATGATCATCACCAAGGACAGGATTTAAACGAACACCTAAGATTAATGTCCTTTCTTATTTCTCTCCCTTTGAAGAGCAGGGAGCATTATCTATTCCTTCAAGGAAACAGCTCAATAATGTAAAAAATGAGGAAAAGGACATGATCTTTAATTGTAGCTAAATAAAAATAGAATAAATGCATAATAGAAGTTAGGAAATTTGGATTCTCTTCCTATTTCCCATTAAAAGGGAGAAAAAGTAATCTTGAGAGAAGCTATATAGTGGTGTTTTGGCCAGTAAAAATAGAAAAGCAGATCTCTTTTAGATCCTTGCCATAATCTCTATGTGAAAGATTTAAAAAGAAGAAAATTAAGTAACAGTGTGTTGCTGAAAGTGAACTGGTGGCTCCAGACAGTTGGATTTGACCACCAGGTTGAACTTCAGATATAAGTAGACTTATGCTTATTTCATCAAGAAGGAAATGGCTACCTATTCCAATATTCTTGCCTGGGAAATCCCACTGACAGAGGAGCCTGGCGGGCTAGTCATTCAAAAGAGTCGAACAAGACTTAACAACTGAGCACAAGCATAGGTCAATTTCAACCTCCCTTCTCCTTACACAAAGGCTCATAATCTTTAATAACTTCAAAACCAAAAAACTCTTAGTACCACATTTTCCAGAATTTGTAGAAAATTAATTTGTGGTCAAAACATGATTGGAACTGCTGTAAAAATATTTCTTCATATTGTTAAAAACAGGCCACACACCCAAAAGATAGACGCTTCTGTAAGCTATTTGTCACCACACTGAGACTTAATACAGTTGCAGCTCTCTCAGAAACAGAATCTTAAACTACTCAGACAGGAATTGCCTGATCAACATGAGTTAGATAATCTGTCTGATAGACCTCTGACATCCTGTAAAGGAAAATAACATTGCAAAAAAATTTTTTAAGAAAAGGAAAAGCCTATTTAGGGGGCTAGTATAACTTCCTTGTTTCTGAGCTCTTCTGCCTGTAAAAGTCTTTCTTCTTGTGCAGTTCCTCAGATTTCCTCTCTATCTGCTTCATTTGATGCTGTCTATTTCATGAATCATTTAATAAAGCCAATAAGATCTCTATAATTGACTGTTAATTTTTGTTTTTTAACAGTTTGAATACTCATATATTGTGCAGAAATGGTAGTATATTAAATTAAGGGTCCCTGGTCAAACTGTCACATTATTTGCATTATGCTACCTTTGCACTATGGGGCTTCTCTGGTGGCTCAGAAGATAGAGAATCTTCCTGCAGTACAGGAGACATGGGCTCAATCCCTGGGCTGGGAAGATCCCTTGGAGAAGGGAACTGCTACCCATTCCAGTATTTTTGCCTGGAGAATTCCATGGACAAAGGAACCTGGAGGGCTATAGGAACTCTGGAGTCTCAAAGAGTTGGACACAACTGAGTAACTAACATTTTCACCTTCGCATTACACATCTTGTAAAATAAATATCAACAGTTCTGAAATCTGAAAATTTTTTCTCCCTAAGGGTCTCCTCTGACCTGTGATGTTGACTTGAACTACACTGATGTACCAGGCAAGAACAAAGCAGAGATTAAAACTGGATTTTTCCTCTAAGAGACCTGGTTATGAGTCAACTTAATGTTCATGTTATAGGCATGTGATGGAAGGAGATACGGAGGGGAAGGAGAGAGGGAGAGAGATTTCTTGAAATACTAACAGCATCAAAACTCCTTTATTACTCACAGTGAAATAGGAAACTGAGCCCTTGTTTGCTAGAACTGAAAACTGAACTTTGTAAACTCACAAACACTCACACAGGCAAAGTTTATTTTAGATCACAGAGATGCAAAATTCTCAGCATAGACACTGAGAAAGGGTGAAGAGCCCCCACAGATGAAATGGGAAACCAAGTCCTTGTTCATAGAGCCTAAAGCTGAACTTTATAAACTTGAAAAATCTTACACAGTTTATTTTAGAAGATAGAGATAACAGAGCTCTCAGCATAGACACTGAGAGAGGGTGAAGAGCCCTCAAAGGTGAAAATAACAGTTTATATCTTTGCCAGTATCGACCTGTTCATTTTGGGTTGGTTTGGGGCACCTGTTGTATGTAATTTTTGACCAATCATTTTAAAAACCCAACATGTCCAGTTTGTCATTTTTGGGGCTTTTTTTTTTTTTTTTAATTCCTAGTCCTTGGGAATTTTTTAGGCATTGAGCTGGCAGCCTGTGACTCTTTCTCATGACCTCAGGCTATTGTTTAAGGACCAGGTGTATATTTAAGACTTAATGATCCACCAGGGGTTTTTTCCTTGATAAGTTAGATGGCAATTACTGATTGTTTTATTATGGGTCTGGATGTCTTATGGTCCTCCAGACCAGGGGGGCATTCTTCTGAATGCCTGGAAAGTAAACAACAGGTATAGATTAGTAAAATAAGATGCTTTTGTAAAATTAAAGTTGGAGTTGAAAACTAAAATTAAAAGAATCAAGGCCTCAACCTTATACTGACTGCCTAACAATGTCTACCTCAATAGCAATAGCACTGTTTCAACATTTCTCAAACGGTAAAGAATCTGCCTGCAATTCAGGAGATCCAGATTTGATCCCTTGGTCATGAAGACCCCCTGGAGGAGGGAACTGCAACCCACTCCAGTATCCTTGCCTAGAGGATTCCACGGACAGAAGACACTGGTGGGCTACAATCCATGCAGTCTCAAAGAGTTGGATACAACTGAATGACTAACACAACACACTTTCTGAAATCTAGTTCCCGTCAAGTGAGGTAAAGAGGGGATGACACCTATTCTCACAAAGCTTTAGTTTAGTTAGTTTAGGAATCCAGTCTTTCATAATGGGCAGTAAGCCTCCCTAACTTTTGCTCTGCTGCTGCTGCTAAGTCGCTTCAGTCGTGTCCGACTCTGTGCGACCCCATAGACGGCAGCCCACCAGGCTCCCCCGTCCCTGGGATTCTCCAGGCAAGAACACTGGAGTGAGTTGCCATTTCCTTCTCCAGTGCTTGAAAGTGAAAGTGAAGTCGCTCGGTCGTGTCCGACTCTTAGCGACCTCATGGACTGCAGCCCACCAGGCCCCTCCGTCCATGGGATTTTCCAGGCAAGAGTACTGCAGTGGGGTGCCATCGCCTTCTCCAAATCTTTGCTCTAGTAGGAGACATTTCCTTTGTTACATTGGATAGTACACTAACCATCCCTCCATTTACTTAAAATGTGAGTGTGGGGAAGGAAGAGACAAAAGGGACGGTCTCTATCTTTCAAGGTTGTTTGCTATACAAACATCTTTGATAATATAGTCCAGAAAAAGTTGATCAGGACACTTTCTCAAAAGATGTGCAGAAATATGAGATCTGCCAAATTAAAAATGCACAACTTGAGATCTGCAAGTTAAATTATATTTGGGGCAAAATGAAAAACTGCAGCCTGGGAGACAGCACCTCAGATAGCTCTGAGAAATTGCTCCAAAGAAGCAGAGAGAAGGTCAATATAAATGTGACTTTGATGAAGGGGGAATATATGCAAACAAGCACATATTTTTCCAGAAGGTTTCTACTAGTCTTATGAAGCTTTCTGCTAGTCACAAGGAACAGTGACTAGCAGAAACATTCATATGACAGAACAGCCACGTGATAACAGAACATTCACCATGAATGACTGGAGTGCTTTTTTAGATATGAGGAGATACAAGAATTGGGTTCATTAAATCAGTTCCTTAAAATATCTAATTATCTGAAGACTTGTCCTGCCAGGTTTTCCCTGAGCATGACAGTCTCACGTCTGCCCTCCACCCTGAACTCCTTTCAGGAGTTGTTGAGATTAGCAGCTGCAATAGCACGATTTAATTCTTGTAAAGGTAGATGGAGAAGGAAATGGCAACCCACTCCAGTGTTCTTGCCTGGAGAATCCCAGGGGTTGGGGAGCCTCGTGGGCTTCCATCTGTGGGGTTGCACAGAGTCGGAAACGACTGAAGCAACTTAGCAGCAGCAGCAGCAGAGGTAGATGGCGAGTGCATGGCAACTGGCAATTTGTATTTGACAGATCTATGAAAATTATCTCCTAACAATCTCTTCATAAGATCACAAAACCTAAACCTGAAGACTTCATAGAATACTTGTTTTACTTCATAAAATACTTGTTTAATCAAGTCTTCATGTAAGTTACCCATATTTTCACCACCATTATTATATATAATTAAGGATAATAGGGCTTTCCTGATAGCTCAGTTGGTAAAGAACGCTCCTACAATGCAGGAAATCACAGTTCAATTCCTGGATTGGACATATCTGCCAGAGAAGGGATAGGCTAACCACTCCAGTATTCCTGGGCTTTCCTTATGGCACAGTTGGTAAAGAATATTATGGGGCTTCCTGTGTAGCTCAGAAGGTAAAGCAACTGCCTGCAATATGGGAGACCTGGGTTCAATTCCTGGGTCAGGAAGATCCCCTGGAGAAGGAAATGGCAACCTACTCCAGTATTCTTACCTGGAGAATCCCATGGACACAGGAGCCTGGTGGGCTACAGTTCATGGGATTGCAAGAGATGGACAAGACTTAGCACTATCTTTCTTTCTTTCTAAGGCTAACTGTTTCAATTGTTGTTACCAGGTGGATAAACTTATAAACAATTTAAGCCACTCATAGTTATTCAAAGCTGAATATATTTTATATATAATCTAGTATTCCTTATAAAAAAAACAGCTAAAAAATAAATTCAGGAGTCAGCTGTCATTCCTAAATGAAAAGTATTACTGTATCATTCATTGGGATTATATTTTATATGGTATGTCCTAAATAAAGATCTTGTTTCATTTTTAAATACTTTCTTCCTTTAAAAATGTCCACACTATTTTAACAATTGGCAATTCTTTAATGATATGAGATAAGAATTGACTTTCTGTTGTCTACTGTTTGAAGTGTGAAGAACTATTAAGTTTCTTTTTTTTTTTTTTTTAACCTGAAGGCAGTTATAGAAAATTGTTTACTTCGAGGTCAGATTCTGCAAATTGTATCTTTTAAAATTATACTTGCTTTTAAGCCATTTGTATATGTAGCAGTCATTTATTTATTTATTTATTTTACCTAAAACTAGTAATCAAATAACCCCATTTGGCCTTTAGATACTTTAAAATCAAATCTCCCTGAGGATTTTTGCTTCATTTACAAATGTAACTTGTTTTAAAATATGACAGATTTCTGTATTTCCCTTTCTTGAAATGGTGTGTCTTAGAGAAAGAAATGCTAATAGGAATAAAGGTGTAGGCTACAGTACTAGGGAAAGCAATTATGAATATATTCACTGACAAGAATATATTATGTATGACTTACACACCACATACTCATACAATTTAAGGAAACAAGGATTTTAGAAGCAGAGCAGGCAATTTAGTAAAGAAAGAGCTTTATTTTTTAAATGTGTAATGTGTCTACATTTGTATATGGGTCCGTTTTTATTCATGAGTGAATTGTGGTGGCCAAACCAAAATTTATTATGAAAACAGCATGTTGAGGTCACAAAAATAACCATTAGATAATAATCAATAGCCCATTTTATTTTTTTAATTATTGTACTAGATTAGCCTTTGAAAACAAGAGTAAGAAAAGTAATTTTGTGTTTAATTAATTATTAGTCATTTTTTTAACCTAAAAGTAAATGTAAAACTTGAGAAATGAATGAATTATTATTATTAGTCATTGGAAATTTTATGATCATTGTAGAACATAGATTTTCAATGTTGGTGATATTGACCCCAAGGGGGAGAAAATTGGCCTTGGAAGAATGAAAAAATTTAGATCAGTTTTGTTTTTCTAGAGCTCAAATTTACATATAGACTCATATTCCTTATTATTTATTATCAAAACTATGGTTTTCCCAGTAGTCATATATGGACGTGAGAGTTGGACTGTAAAGAAAGCTGAGTGCTAAAGAATTGATGCTTTTGAACTGTGGTGTTGGAGAAGACTCTTGAGATTCCCTAGGACTGCAAGGAGATCCAACCAGTCAATCTTAAAGGAGATCAGTTGTGAATATTCATTTGAAAGACTGATGCTGAAGCTGAATCCCCAATACTTTGGCCATCCGATGCAAAGAACTGATTCATTGGAAAAGACCCTGCTGCTGGAAAAGACTGAAGGCAGAAGGAGAAGGGGAAGACAGAGGATTAAATAGTTGGATGGCATCACCGACTCGATGGACATGAGTTTGAGCAATCTCCTGCAATTGGTTATGGACAGGGAAGCCTGTCATGATGCATTCATGGGGTCACAAATAGTCAGACATGACTGAGAGACTAAAGTGAACTGAGCATTAATACGGAGAAGGTAATGGTACTCCACCCCTCTATCCTTGCCTGGAAAATCCAATGGACAGAGGAATCTGGTAGGCTACAATACAAGGGGTTGCAAAGAGTCAGACAAGACTGAACACACACACATAAATTTTATAATTCTTTATTAGAATTGATATTCAACAGAGAATATATTGAAAATTAAGTTATTTACTTTAGAGATTACCAAAAAAGAATAATGGTTTTAAATGTTGACTAAGTGCAAGGCAGAGTACTAAATGCTTGCATATATTATTTTCATAATAACACTATAGTTGAGGCTTTTTAAATATTAATTTTATTGATGAAAAATCAAATTGAAAGAAGTTCAGAAATTTATCCAGCATTATAAAGCTAAACTACCGCACAATTGCACTCATCTCACATGCTAGTAAAGTAATGCTCAAAATTCTCCAAGCCAGGCTTCAGCAATACGTGAACCGTGAACTTCCAGTTCTTCAAGCTGGCTTTAGAAAGGGCAGAGGAACCAGAGATCAAATTGCCAACATCCGCTGGATCATGGAAAAAGCAAGAGAGTTCCAGAAAAACATCTCTTTCTGCTTTATTGACTATGGAAAGCCTTTGACTGTGTGGATCACAATAAACTGTGGAAAATTCTGAAAGAGATGAGAATACCAGACCATCTGATCTGCCTCTGGAGAAATTTGCATGCAGGTCAGGAAGCAACAGTTAGAACTGGACATGGAACAACAGACTTGTTCCAAATAGGAAAAGGAGTATGTCAAGGCTGTATATTGTCACTCTGCTTATTTAACTTCTATGCAGAGTACATCATGAGAAATGCTGGGCTGGAAGAAACACAAGCTGGAATCAAGATTGCCAGGAGAAATATCAATAACCTCAGATTTGCAGATGATACCACCCTTAAGGCAGAAAGTGAAGAGGAACTAAAAAGCCTCTTGATGAAGGTGAAAGAGGAGAGTGAAAAAGTTGGCTTAAAGCTCAACGTTCAGAAAACGAAGATCATGGCATCTGGTCCCATCACTTCATGGCAAATAGATGGGGAAACAGTGGAAACAGTGGAAGACTTTATTTCTTTGGGCTCCAAAATCACTGCAGATGGTGACTGCAGCCATGAAATTAAAAGACACTTACTCCTTGGAAGAAAAGTTATGACCTACCTAGATAGCATATTGAAAAGCAGAGACTTTACATTGCCAACAAAGGTCCGTCTAGTCAAGGCTATGGTTTTTCCAGTGGTCATGTATGGATGTGAGAATTGGACTGTGAAGAAAGCTGAGCACTGAAGAATTGATGCTTTTGAACTGTGGTGTCGGAGAAGACTCTTGAGAGTCCCTTGGATTGCAAGGAGATCCAACCAGTCCATTCTGAAGGAGATCAGCCCTGCAATTTCTTTGGAAGGACTGATGTTGAAGCTGAAACTCCAATACTTTGGCCACCTCATGCGAAGAGTTGACTCATTGGAAAAGACTCTGATGCTGGGAGGGATTGGGGGCAGGAGGAGAAGGGGACAATAGAGGATGAGATGGCTGGATGGCATCACTGACTTGATGGACTTGAGTCTGGGTAAACTCTGGGAGTTGGTGATGGACAGGGAGGCCTGGCATGCTGCGATTCATGGGGTCGCAAAGAGTTAGACAGGACTGAGTGACTGAACTGAACTGAACTGATGAAATGAGAATTCAAATATATTACTTAATAGTTTTTAAGTCATGTCTATACAATTATCACATAGCATCTGTTCTGGGGTTGAGTCTACTTACTGTGTTCAATCTTTAATGAGGCAGATTTGTGATCCAGGGTTGTGATATCAAGTCAGCCTTTCTAGTCTGAATCTCTCGCCTGTACTTACTTAATGTGTGATCTTGAGCTAATGTTTCTAAGGCTCATACTTTTCATCTACAATATGGAAATACTAATAATACTCCCTTATTGTGTCGTTTGTGTACTACACTATAAACCAAGGAAGAGAGGGCAGCTTTAAGGGGTAAAGCAATAATAGATCTTGTAAAAAATTAAAAACCAAAAACCCACAATAAAACACACCACTTACCACAGTATCTAATAATAAAGTTTACTTTATTAGAAATGCTATATCTGATCTGATCTGATCAACTACTGTGCTGCGTGCTTAGTTGCTCAGCTGTGTCTGACTCTCCAATCCACTGGACTGTAGCCTGCCAAGCTCCACTTTCCATGGGATTTTTCAGGCAAGAATACTAGAGCGGTTGTCAGTTCCTTCTCCAGGGGATCTTTCCAACCTAGGGATAGAACCCACATCTCTTGTGTCTCCTTCATGGCAGGCAGATTATTTACCTATTGAGCCATCAGGGAAACCCGCTATCAACTGCTACAGTATTCCAAATTCCTAAGAAAGGGAATACAGAGAGGAAAGTCAAGAGAGCCAGGGTAAAAATCCAGAGACACCTATTTTGAGCAAGTTGGAGGAAAGAAAAATGCCAGAGAATGAAAAACTAGCTAAGGATCAGCAGGTTTTGGATATAAATGTGTTACGTTGAAGGAAGCCAAGCAGATGTCAGCAGTGATAATACATACTTCAGTGGGCTTGAGGAAGACATAATGTGAAAAGTGGCACTGGGGTAAGTGTAAGTGGGGCATAAATGTGTTTGTGTAATGTTGACTTTTCGAGTATGTGAAAATTTACAGTGTGAATCTGAAGATTTTTTTACCTATTTTGAGTGTAAAGTCTATTCTTCTGTGATTTAATCTAAAATTTTCATAAGAATAGCAGTATGCTAATAGCTAGTGTGTAAGATCTGATAGAATGGGCTCATAATTATGTTGGTACCCTGATTAAAATGAACTATGGCTCATTTGATTAAAATGAGATTTTAAAACAAAAACACAAACAAAGTACTTGTTGCCATTTGTTAATGGCTGTGACATTACCACCACCTTGCTCTTGAAGTTTTCCATCTCCTTAGACATCCCCCACCCCCACCCTGATGTTTCTCATCTTCAGGATCTTTGCATTGACTGCTCCCACTGTTTGGATTTTTTTTTTTTTCCCTACAATCTAGTCATCCTTTCAGTCTTTAAAATTCAACTCAAATGTCACTTCCTTTTAAAATGACACACACAAAAAACAAAGCAACAAAAAGCACACTCTATAATATACCCTTCAGACTACCTCATGTTCCCCTGATATATATTTATTGCTCTGTATATATCTGTTTGTTGCATGATCAAATTGTAATTAAAAGCAAAAATCTATAATGTTTTGCTGTCTTCATTCTGATTAGAAATAAAATTCACAAGTATAGGAACAATATCTGTTTTTCAATGACCTTCCAGTTCCTTGAGTATGTTACTATCTATGGAGAAACAGAAAAAGACATTCCCTTGGACTGAGAGTCTTTTCATCATATTGACATCTCAAAAATACAGCACAGGGTCAAGCACATAAATTGTTGAATTTATCCATAAATGATGTCTCACTTTCCCCATCTTTAGCATCCCACATTCACATGGAGTAGTATTGGTTAAGTAGGTGGTACTTATTATAAGTCCATACCCTTCAGGAGTTCATCATTTAGTTGAGAAAAACATAAAGCCACATGTGGGACAAAACAGATGATCAAAATAAAAATAAATACAAAGAAAATACATTAAATTTCAGCGTTTGTGAGGTTAAAACCTGCTACTTATTCTGTCTTTGAGCATATACACTTTTCCAAAGAAGCTATCAAAATGTCTCTATAGGCAAGTATGCTAAAGTATAGAAACACACTGCTTGTGAATCTCTTAGCCTGGAGTCAGGTCAAGAATACCAGCTGTGATAAATTGTAAAGTAAGTATGTACAATTTGACAAGCCAGGCAAGGATTTACTTGTTGGAGTGTTCTAAATCTTTTGTTCTTAGCTTCCATCCCTCAAAATGTTCAAAGGTAGCTGAACAGCATGCCAGATCAGGACTAGGGAGTGTAGCAATTGCAGAGTAGATATATTTGTTCACTTTGTGGGTGCATTATTTACAGCACTGTTGTTCTAATCATCAATTTGAATTGCATTGTTCTCGCTCTTATTTATGAATGTTGTTTTCTCCTCTTGTTGTCATGCCTACCTCCTCAATCACTTCCCACATCAGTAGGTGAATACAATACACAGAGAGGGAAACACATTGGCTGTGTCTACACAGAGACAGTGGAGTGAGCTCTAGGTCTGTAACAAGCAATGGATCTTAGATGCTAAGGGAGACCCAGGAGCAAGGTTAGAGCTAGAAGGGCAGAGTTAAGAAAAAGATTTGAAGATAGGGTCTATGAAGGGACAAATACAAAAGCCAGTGGTCTTTAAATATCTATTGTCTTGCAAATCAATTCTAAAAATTGGAATTCGTATTTCTAGAAGTATTGCAATAATATGTGAATAAAAGTGTAAGAATTCACCACTGTCTACACTAAAATTCTTTTTGATGTATAAGGAGAGTAAGTCATGGTATTTCTATTACTCTAATTTCAGCATATCGATAAGTAAAGCAGCCTGAAGCACTAGAACTTTTTCTGAGTCCACTAACAAAGCAGAGACATTACTTTGCCAACAAAGGCCCATCTAGTCAAAGCTATGGTTTTTCCAGTAGTCACGTATGGATGTGACAGTTGGACTATAAAGAAAGCTGAGTGCCTAAGAATTAATGCTTTTGAACTGTGATGTTGGAGAAGACTCTTGAGAGTCCCTTGGACTGATCCAACCAGTCCATCCTAAAGGAACAAGAGAGGATGAGATGGTTGGATGGCATCACTGACTCAATGGACATGTGTTTGAGTAGACTCCAGAAGCTGGTAATGGACAGGGAGGCCTGCTGTGCTATAGTCCATGGGGTCGCAAAGAGTCAGACACAACTGAGTGACTGAGCTGTCTGAACACTTCTCTCCACCGACACTCAGATTCTCTCTGCCAACACTCAGAATGTTTCCAAGCATTGTGTGAACCTGTAGGTCCTATAAGGAAAGAATTCTTACCTCATTAATAAAACTTAGGTTTACTGAAAGCCATTTATTGCCTGGCTAAATTGTTACCAGCTATTGCTCCCTGGTGGCTCAGAAGGTAAAGCATCTTCTGCCTGCAATGCAGAAGACCTGGGTTTGATCCCAGGGTAGGGAAGATCCCCGGGAGAAGGAAATAGCAACCCACTCCAGTACTTTTGCCTGGAAAATTCCACGGATGGAGGAGCCTGGTAGGCTACAGCCCATGGGGTCGCAAAGAGTCAGAAACGACTTCACTTTCACTTTCACTTTCATTGCTCTTTGGGGGATTCCCTGGTGGCTCATCCGGTAAAGCATCAGCCTGCAATGCAGGAGACCAGGGTTCGATCTCTGGGTCAGGAAGATCCCCTGGAGAAAGAAATGGCAATCCACTCCAGTACTCTTTCCTGAAAAATTCCATGGAGGAAGGAGCCTGGTGGGCTACAGTCCATGGGGTCGCAAAGAGTCGGACACGACTGAGTGACTTCACTTTCACTGCTCTTTGGACCTCAGCTTTTCCTTTTCACACATGTGCCTTTGATTGTTTTCCTTGAAAAAAGTCTTCAGAAGTATTCAATATCTTTGCCTGTTAGCAACACTAGTCTTTACTCTGGTCTGGTGCTTAAATAGAAACAACTTACAGCACTCTAAATGTCAGGCCCTATGCCACAAACTAGACTACATTTATCTTATAAAGAGTAAGATAATGGGAGTTTTTCAAAGGGGAAATGAAATGTGTGATTAAATAGTAGGGTTTGAAAGAATAAGGATTAGGGACAATAATAGATAAGAAAAAGAAATGTGAGATTATATAATAATCAAAAGGTGAAAAATGTCAATGCCAGCTTGCCTTTTTTAAAAACTTACTTTGTTTTCCATGATTATGTCATCGGAGTCAGCTCTCCAAAGGAGTTTTCTAAGTTTAGACCTAAACTCAATATATCTGTTCTCTAATGGGCTTCCCTGGTGGCTCAGAGGCTAAAGCATCTGCCTCCAGTGTGGGAGACCTTGGTTCAATCCCTGGGTTCGATCCCTGGGTCAGGAAGATCCCTGGAGAAGGAAATGGTAACCCACTCCAGTATTTTTGTCTGGAGAATCCCATGGACGGAGAAGCCTGATAGGCTACAGTCCATGGGGTCGCAAAGAGTCAGACACAACTGAGTGACTTCACTTTCACTTTCAATGACAACCAACATAGCTAGATTAAAAAGTGACAAATAGTTATCAAACTCAATGTGATCAGCAGTTGGGATTTAGGAAACAAAAGCTTTAAATGTTACCTTCGAGGAGCTTAAAATCTATCTGGGGGTTGGGGTCAGAGGAAAAGGAGAAAATGAGGAAAAGGAAAATGCAGGAACTGTTTAATGACTGACAAGAAAAGATAATGGAAGTGTAAAATCCAATTCATTAAATCAATGGTCGTGTTATCTTAGGTTTAGTTTTTGCCTCCTAGGCTTCTAATTACAAAGCATTCTTAGCTGGCAACACACACAATCTGTACAGTTTCAGCTGTGGCTCAGCTGGTAAAGAATCCTCCTTCAATGCGGGAGACCTGGGTTTGATCCCTGGGTTGGGAAGATCCCCTGGAGAAAGGAAAGGCTACCCACTCCAGTATTCTGGCCTGGAGAATTCCATGGACTGTATAGTTTATGGGGTTGCAAAGAGTCGGAAACGACTGAGAGACTCACTCTCACTTTCATATACTCCTATAGCTTTGAGGCAGAAGGCAGATGGGTCCCCTGAAGGTAAAGCAATTGGATATTTATTCTCTATTGACTGAAACACCAAGACTAGAAAGGCAGGGCGATTAAGGGAGGAGGCTGGGTCCTGCTCAGACCACATATTTCTCCTTCTCAAAGTCAGGAGACCTCCCCAACCACACAGGCACATAAAAGGCTTCTTGGAGGTCAAAGGGAAGTTATGTCAAGAAATGTTATACCCAGACACCTTTTTGGTAGGATTCATCTTGGCTAAGAGATGTGTGCACACACATAGGAGACATAGTAAATACAGATTGTGAATCAGTCAAATCAAAATGATTGGCCAAAGAAAACCCAGAAAAAATGCCCCATAAAAGTAATTCAAACAGCCATGAGGGTGCTACTCAGCAACTCCATCTCTCTCTGAGTCTGCCCATGTGTCTATCCACACATACTACACTCTTTTCCCTCCTAATTACCACTTTACTTGCTTCATTACTTTCTGTCTTTGTGGAAATTATTTTCCGCAAAGCCAAAGGGCCAGCAACCTTGTCACTGACCACTGGTCTAGTGGCTAGGATCTGGTGCTTTCACCACTGCAACTCAGCCTCATTCCAAGCCCCATTCCAAGCCCACCGGAGATCAGCTTGATGATAAATGAATCTATGTGCTTGCATGCTAAGTCACTTCAATCGTGTCTGACTCTTTGTGACCCTATGGGCTGTAGCCTACAAGACTCCTCCATCTGTGGGATTTTCCAGGCAAGAATACTGGAGTTGCCATGCCCTCCCCCAGGGGAACTTCTCAACTCAAGGATCAAACCTGAGTCTCCTGCATTGCAGGCAGATTCTTTATTGCCAAGCCACCAGGGAAGACCAATTGAATCTATATGTGTAGACTAAATCTCACTCCTAAACTTTCCATTTGTGCATCTTACTTCCTATATAAGCACTCCATTTGGATGTGCTTATATTTGGATGGATACTAATAACATGAAAATCAGCATATTCAAATCAAATTTGCCATTCCTCACAAAGATTCTTAACATTCTTCTTCTCTTACTACATTCTCTCTCTGTTTTGTTTTGTTTTGTTTTAAAGTGAATAACCAGAGTCACTCACACTTGGAAACTGTCCCACTCCATTCCATATTGTTATTTTCCTTTTTATCCATATCTTTCCATTTATTTTAATTCAATTCAATCAACATTTATTGAATGGCCATACCATGCCAGACAAAGCTGGAAACAA
Source organism: Bubalus kerabau (assembly GCF_029407905.1). Taxonomy (NCBI): domain Eukaryota; kingdom Metazoa; phylum Chordata; class Mammalia; order Artiodactyla; family Bovidae; genus Bubalus; species Bubalus kerabau. The sequence continues at coordinate 65,081,974 of NC_073629.1, read as the reverse complement.
CATGGAAGAACTTACAGTGAAGGCATATGTTTTACAAGAAATGAAAAATGTAGGGACTGCTAGGAAACAGGAAGTAAAAGGTGGTAAAGAAATATGTAGCGAAGATATTTAGTGTAAATTTTGTAGTTTCTACAATAGTCACTCTCTACATTGTCACTCTCACTTAATAGCATGCATCTCATTTTATTAAAAATTAGAAGCAAAATCAAGGATTCTATAGTCATACTCACTCCTTACCATCACCTTTGCATATAACTGCTGCCTTCATCTTGCTGCTTTGTATGAACCGTTCATTCCTGTATCTAAGGCCAGATCATTCCTGAAAACTATTCAAAGAATCTCTCTGGCAATTCTTTAATCTCCTTTATCATCATCATCTTTCTTACTAGTAGACCTTTTTCATCAAGTTATTTCCACCAACAGCCACTAAAGGATGACTCAGACTATTTGCAGGCCAGTGGTCATAGACACCTTTGGAGAAAGGTGCTAGACATTTGTCTGCAAGTGTGCCAGTGCTGTCTTAAGGGGATACTATTTCTCCTGTTGGATTCTGGGTAGGCTCCTGGGATTCTAAGAAGTAGAGGGAGATTAATGAACAGAAAACTTGGTATACTGGACAGCAGGATGGCCATAAGTGTGGTTTGCCAGAGTCACCTTCCACAGTCTCCAGTTGGCCACATTTTGTCAGTGGACCACATTTTTCTCCACTGGAGAAGGGAATGGCAAACCACTTCAGTATTCCTGTCTTGAGAACCTCATGAACAGTATGAAAAGGCAAAAAGATAGGACACTGAAAGATGAACTCCCCAGGTCGGTAGGTGCCCAATATGCTACTGGAGATCAGTGGAGAAATAACTCCAGAAAGAATGAAGGGATGGAGCCAAAGCAGAAACAACACCCAGCTATGGATGTAATTTGTGATGGAAGCAAGGTCCCATGCTGTAAAGAGCAATATTGCATAGGAACCTGGAATGTTAGGTTCATGAATAAAGGCAAATTGGAAATGGTCAAACAGGAAATGGCAAGAGTGAATGTCGACATTCTAGGAATCAGCGAACTAAAATGGACTGCAATGGTGAATTTAACTCAGACAACCATTATATCTACTACTGTGGGCAAGAATCCCTTAGAAGAAATACAGTAGCCATCATAGTCAACAAAAGAGTCCAAAATGCAGTACTTGGATGCAGTCTCAAAAATGACAAAATTATCTCTGTTTGTCTCCAACAAACCATTCAATATTACAGTAATCCAAGTCTATGCCCTGACCAGTAATGCTGAAGAAGCTGCAGTTGAACAGTTCTATGAAGACCTACAAGACCTTCTAGAATTAACACCCAAAAAAGATCTCCTTTTCATTATAGGGGACTGGAATGCAAAAGTATGAAGTCAAGAAACACCTGGAGTAACAGGCAAATTTGGCTTTGGACTACAGAATGAAGCAGGGCAAGGGCTAATAGAGTTCTGCAAAGAGAATGCACTGGTCATAGCAAACACCCTCTTCCAACAACACAAGAGAAGGCTCTACACATGGACATCACCAGATGGTCAACACTGAAATCAGATCAATTATATTCTTTGCAGCCAAAGATAGACAAGCTCTACACGGTCAGCAAAAACAAGACCTGGAGTTGACTGTGGCTCAGATCATGAACCCCTTATTGCCAAATTCAGACTTAAATTGAAGAAAGTAGGGAAAACCATTAGACCATTCAGGTATGACCTAAATCAAATCCCTAACGATTATACAGTGGAAGTGAGAAATAGATTTAAGGGACTAGATCAGATAGACAGAGTGCCTGATGAACTATGGACAGAGGTTCATGACATTGTATAGGAGACAGGGAGCAAAACCATCCCCAAGAAAAAGAAATTCAAAAAAGCAAAATGGCTGTCTGAGGTGGCCTTACAAATATCTGTGAAAAGAAGAGAAGCCAAAAGCAAAGGAGAAAAGTAAAGATATACTCATTTGAATGCAAGTTCCAAAGAATAGCAAGGAGAGATATGAAAGCCATCATCAATGATCAGTGAAAAGAAACAGAGGAAAACAATAGAATGGGAAAGACTAGAGAGCTCTTCAAGAAAAATAGAGATATGAAAGGAACATTTCATGCAATGATGGGCTCAATAAAGAACAGAAATGATATGTACCTAACAGAAGCAGAAGATATTAAGAAGAGGTGGCAAGAATACACAGAAGAACTCTACAAAAAAGATCTTCATGATGAGGTAATCATGATTATGTGATCACTCACCTAGAGCCAGACATCCTGGAATGTGAAGTCAAGTGGGCCTTAGGAAGCATCACTACGAACAAAGATAGTGGGGGTGATGGAATTCCCGTTGAACTATTTAAACACCTAAAATATTATGCTGTGATAGTGCTGCACTCAATATGCCAGCAAACTGGAAATCTCAGCCTTGGCCACAAGACTGGAAAAGGTCAGTTTTCATTCCACAGCTAAGAAAGGCAATGCCAAAGAATGTTCAAACTACTGCACAATTGCACTCATCTCACACACTAGCAAAGTAATGTTCAAAATTCTCCAAGCCATGCTTCAACAGTACATGAACCATGAACTTTCAGATGTTCAAGCTGGTTTTAGAAAAGGCAGAGGAACCAGAGATCAAATTGCCAACATCTGCTGGATCATAGAAAAAGCAGGAGGGTTCCAGAAAAACACCTATTTCTGCTTTATTGACTATGCCAAAGCCTTTCACTTTTTGGATCACAATAAACTCTGGAAAATTCTGAAAGAGATGGGAATACCAGACCACCTGACCTGCCTCTTGAGAAATCTGTATGCAGGTCAGGAAACAACAGTTAGAACTGGACATGGAACAACAGATTGGTTCCAAATAGGGAAAGGAGTACAGTCAAGGCTGTATATGGTCACCCTGCTTATTTAACTTATATGCAGAGTACATCATGAGAAATGCTGGACTGGATGAAGCCCAAGCTGGAATCAAGATTGCCAGGAGAAATATCAATAACCTCAGATATGCAGATGACACCACCCTTATGCAGAATGTGAAGAGGAACTAAAAAGCCTCTTGATGAAAGTGAAAGAGGAGAGTGAAAATGTTGGCTTAAAGCTCAACATTCAGAAAACTAAGATCATGGCATCCAGCCCCATGAGTTTATGGCAAATAGATGGAGAAACAGTGGAAACAGTGGCAGACTTTATTTTTCTGGACTCCAAAATCACTGAAGTTGGTGACTGCAGCCATGAAATAAAAAGACGCTTCCTCCTTGGAATAAAAGGTTTGACCAACCTAGACAGCTTATTGAAAAGCCATTACTTTGCCAACAAAGGTCCATCTAGCCAAGGCTATGGTTTTTTCAGTAGTCATGTATGGATGTGAGAGTTGGACTATAAAGAAAGCTGAGCACAGAAGAAGTGATACTTTTGAACTGTGGTGTTGGAGAAGACTCTTGAGAGTCCCTTGGACTGCAAGGAGATCCAACCAGTCCATCCTAAAGGAAATCAATCCTGATTGTTCATTGGAAGGACTGATGTTGAAGCTGAAACTCCAATACTTTGGCCACCTGATGCGAAGAGCTGACTCATTGGGAAAGACCCTGATGCTGGGAAAGATTGCAGGCAGGAGGAGAAGGGGACAACAAATGATGAGATAGTTGGATGGTTTGACTTACTCAATGGACATGAGTTTGAGTAAACTCTGGGAGTTGGTGATAGACAGGAAGGCCTGGCATGCTGCAGTCCATGGGGTCGGAAATATTTGGACACTACTAAGCGACAGAACTGAACTGAACCAGATGCACAGAGCCTTGCATGTCAGAAGGTAAAGTGCTTCAGAGTCCTTGGGGAATCAATTGGTAGTGCTTGGGAATTGGGACCTCTGAAGGACTGAAAGGCTCTAGTACCAGATAAGCAAATAAATGCAGGAGGCAGAGAAGGAGAACCCTTGCTCTTTCAGGCATTAAATCTTTCTTTACTAGATGGTCTGGGAGTGCTGGGGTGGAGCTCTGGGTTAATCTGTTCACACAGGGATGTTTTGAAACTCAGGACAGCAGCTAAACTATATATCTCAGTATTCTGATAAGCAGAACCACTTTCCAGTGCATAATGAGTGTGTATCAGTACTGCCTATCTCTATTATTCTGTGGATTTACTTATTCATATTTGCTTACATTTTCCTTCTCCCACAATAGAAGACAGCTTCCTTAAGCTTTGGTAGAATGCTATCCTCCACGATACCTTAAAGTGTGCCTGATACTTCATATGTTCTTAATATATAAATTTTCAAAGAAATGAATTGGTAAATGCTTTCTTGAGGAATGTCATTTAAGACTTGAAAATGAAGAAACATTAGCCAGGAAAAATAAATAGAGATTGAGTGACAATTGCTGGAAGTGAGAATATGCATGTGAAGTTTTAGAAGTAGAAAAAGTGTTATGTATTTGGGACTCAAAAGAAACTCATGTCTGGAGTTTAATAAAAGTAAGAGATTGGTCATTAACATATCATGGGAATATTGTAAATACTGTAAAAGGTATTGGACTTTATTATAGCTAAGTGGAACTCATAAATGAGCTGTCATCAGGAATTGCAATATTAAATCTGTACTACAAATATTCTTTGTATGGGAAGCACTGAGAAGAATGGACTAACCTGGTGCATAAATGAGTGAAAGAAGAAAAAGAAACCGGATCATGATTTCTTGTCTTGTGTGATAGTGGTGAAAGTGGAAGAATTGAATAGTTTTGATAGTTATTTAAGAAATTAAAAAGATCACTTGGATGTGAGTATGGATGAGAAGTGAGGAAGAAAATATTTGAGCAGCTTCATGAAAAAAATGGTGTCATTAACTGCCATAAAAGATTGGATATTGGACATCCATGAGAGGAAATTTGACTAAGTTTTGGACATTTTTGAGGCTGAGATTCCTTTTAGAATTTGGACAAATTTGGACAGTAAATTAGTAAAGTACGCAAGTATATATTCAGATACAAAATTCAAGAAACAGAGCTGGAAGTTTATATTTGAGAATTATCAGCATATAGAAGATGAAATTCTAAGAAAGATTAAAAGGAGAAGATAATAAAGCTTATGCAGAACCATAAAGGATTTTAATTTTATTTTTTAATTTTAAGACTTTTTTGATTAATAATCATGAAAATTTAGTATTGGTGTGTTGATGGACAAATAGATCAGTGGTATAGAAGATAATGTCTAAATATGATGAGATTCAGAATCAATTGATTTTTCTTTTTTACAGTTTGAATATGATACGTCTAGTAGCATGTCTGGGGACGGTTTGTGTGAGTTGGGGGAGACATGCGCATACTTGCATGTATTTATTCTGCTTAGTGATTTTGACTCTGTGGTTTGGTGTTTGTCATTAATTTGGGAAAATTTTTAGCTGTTACTTGTTTTCTCCAGCTTTATTGAGGTATGATTGACAAATAAAAATCGTTTGTATTTAGGGTGTACAATGTGCTATCTTTCTTTGAGAAGAACAGTGTCATGATTTAATATACATATACGCTGTGCACGTGTGCTCAGTTACTTAGGCATGTTTGACTATAGCCTTCCAGGCTCCTCTGTCCATAGAACTTTCCAGGAAGGAATAGTTGAGTGGGTTGCCATTTCCTTCTCCAGAGGACCTTCCCAACCCAGGGATCAAACTTGCATCTTTTGCATCTTTTGTGTTGGCAGGAGGATTCTTTACCAACAGTGCCACCTGGGAAGCCCCGCAAGTTAATTAATATATCCATCACCTCATACAGTTACCGTGTGTGTGTGTGTGTGTGTGTGCAGTGAGAACATTTAAGATCTACTCTTTCAGGAAATTTCAAATATACAATACACTGTTATTAACTATAAACATCATGCTGTACTTAGGTCTTCAGGATTTATTTATCTTATAACTGCAAGTTTGTTTGCTTTGACTAAAATCTCCCCATTTCCCCCACCACTGGCACTTGCCATTCTACTCTCTGCTTCTACGAGTCTGACCTTTTCAGATTCTATGTAAAAGTGAAATCATAAAGTATTTATCCTTCTATGTGGCTTATTTCACTTAGCATAATGTACTCCAGGTTCATCCATGTTGTTGTAAATGAAGGGATTTCTTTCTTATTTACAGTTGAGTAATATTCCTGTATGTCCATCTGTATCATTTTTTTCTTTATCCACTCATCCATTGATAGATATTTAGTTTGTTTCCATGTTTAAACTGCTGTGAATAATGTTAAAATGTATGGAGGTTAAAAAAGTGAACTACTATATGATTCAGCAATTCCACTTTAGGGTATATATCAGAAAAAAATAAAAATACTAGCTTCAAAAGATATATATGCACACATATTCACTGAAGCATTATTTACAATAACCAAGATATGGAAATGACCTAAGTGTCCACTGATGGACAAATGGTAAAAGAAACTGCTGTGTGTATACATGTATGCCTTTAACTATATATATATATATATATATATAAATATAAATACATGTATATACACATACACATATATATGTATATAATAGGATATTGTTCAGATTTAATAAAGAATGAAATCTTGCTATTTGCATCAACATACATGGACCCTGAGGGCATTATACTAGCTGAAATAAGAACAAGCTCATAGATGCCATGAAACAATTGGTGGTTGCCAGCGGTGAGTGGGAGAAATGGATAAACATTTTTTTAGCTTAAATAATGGAGAAGGCAATGGCACCCCACTCCAGTACTCTTGCCTGGAAAATCCCATGGATGGAGGAGCCTGGTAGGTTATAGTCCATGGAGTTGCTAAGAGTCGGACACGACTGAGTGACTTTACTTTCACTTTTCACTTTCATGCATTGGAGAAGGAAATTGCAACCCATTCCAGGGTTCTCGCCTGAAGAATCCCAGGGACGGGGGAGCCTGGTGGGCTGCCGTCTATGGGGTCGCACAGAGTCGGACATGACTGAAGCAACTTAGCAGCAGCAGCTTAAATAAATTGAAAAAAAAATTAGAATAGATAAAAAACCTAAATAAATATTTCTTTGAAGAAGTTATCTGGATGGTCAACAGGTACATGAAAATATGCTCAACATCATTAATCAGCAGAAAAATGCAATCAAAATAATGGTGAGATATCATATCACATCTCTCAGGCTGGCTGTGATCAGAAAGATAAGAAATAAATGTAGAGAAAATGGAACTCTTGTGCACTATAGGTAGAGATATAGATTGGGACAGATGCGGAAGAAAAGAGTGTGGCATTTCCTGGAAAATTAAAAATAGAATTACAATATGATCTAGTAATTCTACCTCTGAATATATAGCAAAAGAAATGTGATTACCATAACAAAGAGATATCTGCACCTTCAAAAAAAAAGATAATATTTAAGAGTTAGATATACACAAGTACTTTCATGAATACAGTTTATGAAATAACATCTGAAAGAAGTTGAATAAAGATTAGGTCTATTGATAAATAGAGTTATGATAACTAGATGGCCATATAGCAGAAGAAAAAATCTGGTATTATAGATCACACCGAACACCAGGGTAGGACTCAAATACATCAAAGATATGTGAAATAAAGAGAAAACGATTCATACAAGTACAAACAACACTGTTTATCTGAATCTAACACAAGCTGGTCAACATGCTGGATGGCAGATTTTCAGATAGAGGGAGCCTTATTTCCATTATACTAAATGGAAATAATAATACAATAGGTCCATCCAAAACCTCCAGCTAATTTCCCCAGATGTCAATAAACACTCTGAAACAGCAATAGGACAATCCCCCGTGGGCTTTCGCATAACATAAAGCATTTAAAACATCAATTACCTAATAAGTTAATACTTAATGAATTTATTAACTAGTAGGTTTGTGTTCTGCATGAAGTGATTTCTATGATGTTCAATACAAATTATGCTTTGTTTCTATACTGCAGTGAACATAAGCTGTTATATAAATAAACTCCATTATATATTTTGTTTCAAACATAAAAAAAATTTGGAAAATACTTAGCAAAATAAACAGAAATGACAATTTCAGAAACATGGCATTTGCCACTTGAAATGCTCAAGGGAGATTTCACAGCAAGAAAGACATAGAATCTATAGGCACTGTTCAAGTGGTGGTGAGTACAGGTTAGTGAGAGTTAGAACTTGTAAACATTTCAGAAAGGAGGTTTATTCTACAGAGACTGCAACTAAGACAATATGATAATACAATCTGCATTTTCTACCAAATGCTCAGCAGTTACTTTAAGGTTTTTGCTATGACACATATGTAAATTCATCATAGCAAATTTTCGATTCAGATGGTTTGAGGTAAAAAAATAAAAATACCAAATTTGAAACAGTAAAAGTAAAAAATATATATTAAAAGTTGCAAAACAAAAAGAAATACCAGAAAGATGAGTGAAAAAGTCAGAGAACGATAAACACTGAGTGATATCACTTATATATGGAATTCAAAACTACAACAAACTAGTGAGTAGATAACAAAACTGAAGCAGACTCACAAAGATGGAGGACATAGGGGTTACCAGTGAGGAAAGAGGAAGGGGCAATAAGGGAAAGGAGAGTGGGAGGTACAAATTACTGGGTGTAAGATAGACTCAAGGATGCATTACACATGGAGTAGGAAATGGCAAGCCACTAAAATGTCTTGCCTGGAAAATTCCCTGGATAGAGGATTCTGGTGGGCTATAGTCCATGGGGTTGCAGAGTTGGCCATGACTAAGCATGCAGGCGCCATGTATTATATAACAATGGGCTATAGCCAATATTTTGTAATAACTGTAAATAGAAAGCAACACAAAACTGTATAAAAATTAAAATTAAAGAAATACCATAAAGAAAAATAAAGCATGAAAATAGCTGAGGAAAGATATTTGCCACCCATCATAAAGAGTTAATTTCCTTAATAGAGAAATCACCTTCAAGTAATTGTTAAGAAAAAAGACAAAAAAAGAAAAACGGCAAAAAATCAAATCTTTCATAAGCAAAATGATATATAGTTATACCCACATTAAAAAGAAGTCCTACCTCCCTCAGATAAAAACTACATATTAAAACTATACTGAGATATAACATTCTTCATATACCAAATTGGTTAAAATCCAAATATTTGTTGGCAAAACTGTGAGAATACTCTTCCACATATTATTATTGTTATAAAACTATGCAGAAGAGTATTGGTTATATTGATCAAAATTACTACTACACATACTCTTTGGCATAGCAACCCCATTTTGAGGAATCTAATTGGGATTCATATATATATATATGAAATATGAAATGATATATGTGCTAGGTTATTTACTGTGGCATTGTTCATACCAGCAAACATTGAAAGCAACTTACATACCCAGCTGAAGAAACTGGTGGTTTTAGATAGCAGATCTATGCAATCCCCCAAAATAATGTACTAATATAAAAAGAAGTCCAGAATATATTGCAAACTTAAGAAAGCAAAGCAAAGTATAGAATTGTGCATATCATATACTAACTTTTAGAAAAGTTAGGGGGAAATAATACACATGCTGCTGCTGCTGCTGCTAAGTCACTTCAGTCGTGTTCGACTCTGTGCGACCCCATAGACGGCAGCCCACCAGGTTCCCCCGTCCCTGGGATTCTCCAGGCGAACACTGGAGTGGGTTGCCATTTCTTTCTCCAATGCATGAAAGTGAAAAGTGAAAGGGAAGTCGTTCAGTCGTGTCCGACTCTTAGTGACCTCATGGACTGCAGCCTATCAGGCTCCTCTGTCCATGGGATTTTCCAGGCAAGAGTACTGGAGTGGGGTGCCATTGCCTTCTCCATGCACATGCTATTATGTTTAAATTAACAAAACACAGGCTTTCATAAGGATTGTCAGTAGTCTAATAAAAATAAGAGAAAGGAAAAAATGTAGTGGAGGGACAGCAACGAAAACAAGACTTCTCTGTGTATATCTTTTGTATACAGTTTTAACTTTAATTGTGTGTGCGTGCATGTATGCTAAGTCACTTCAGTTGTGTCCGACTCTTTGCTATGCTATGGACCATAGACTGCCAGGTTCTTCTGTCTGTGGTGTTCTCCAGGCAAGAACATTGGAGTGGCTTGCCATGCCCTCTTCCAGTTAATCCTGTGTGTATACTAATTATTTTTAAATCTTATAGATGAAAAACAAAAGAAACAGATGAATCTAACCTTATAATAACTCAGCACTACAAACAGAAAAAATATCTACTTAAGGGAAGCTAGAATACAATATATTTAATACAATTAATAGTGGAACACATGTTAATTAAATATATTAACTAAATAAATAAATCCAAACTTTATTTTACAAATAAAGCAAATAAAAAAAGATCAAATGACAAATCAAGAATTTTAAAGAAAAGCTCTAAAATGTTTAAATTGAACTGAAAATATAAATTTATTTAATAAATACAAAAGCTGGCCACTTTAGTAAAATTGCCTGGAAGTTTTACATTAGCCATAACAATAAGCATCTCTAGCAGAGTGTCTTATCCAATTATACTCCCTGTTGAAATTTTGACTCTATTTTTCTCAACATTAATGAAAGTTTTTTTTTTTTTTCTATTGCCAAGATCTAAAATACTAAATATGGCTTCATTACTGACTTAATAAATGTTTTTTTTTTTTTTTTTCTGGAAGAAAACACTTTAAAAAAATACTAAGGATATACTATGAACATTTTATTCATGGTAATTTTTTTGTCCTCAAAACTGTAGTTATTAAAAATGATGTATGGTTTTCAAACTGCGTTATTGTTTTTCATTTTTAAATTCAATGTGATCTCTATAAAGATAATTATGTCATTTAGTCTTCAGCTGATCTCTACTTTGTTTATTTTTGAGAACAGATGATGAGGCTTTTTTAACAGGAAGTCAATTCATTTTTCAATAAAACAAGTGTTCTGACATCTTGAGTAGAAGCAAACTTTTCCAATTAAATGACAATGATAGAACCATGACCATCTTTATCTAAAACCATCCTTAAATCCATGTAGTCAATCCTCATTTAAAAGGAAAAGAGGAAGTTACATTGACTTGAGGTTAAGTGCCATTGATACTGTGTATGCTGCTGCTGCTGCTAAGTCGCTTCAGTCGTGTCCGACTCTGTGCAACCCCATGGACTGCAGCCTACCAGGCTTCTCCGTCCATGGGATTCTCCAGGCAAGAACACTGGAGTGGGTTGCCATTTCCTTCTCCAGATACTGTCTATACCTTGGTTAAAAAATCTTATTTGGTGATTCTCTGATACATTGGCAAACAGAGTTCCTAACACTGGGAGGTAAAGTACTGCTTTATGCTGGGTATATGAATAAGATCATGAATACAAAAGTGACTCTGAAGCAACCTAAATGCCCACTGATAGAGGAATGGATAAATAAGATGTAGTACATACATACAATGGAATATTACCCAGCCATAAAAATGAATAAAATAATGTCATTTGCAACAACATGGATGGACCTAGAGATGGTTATACTAAGTGTAGTAAGTCAGACAGAAAAAGACAAATACAAGGTATTGTTTATATGTGGAATCTAAAAAGAAATGGTACAAATGAACTTATATACAAAATAGAAATAGACTCATAGAGGTAGAAAACAAACTTTTGGTTATAGGGTGGAGAAGCAGTGGGTAAGGAGAGGGATAAATCTGGAAATTGGAATTGACATATACACTGCTGCTGCTGCTGCTAAGTCGCTTCAGTCGTGTCCGACTCTGTGCGACCCCATAGACGGCAGCCCACCAGGCCCCACTGTCCCTGTGATTCTCCAGGCAAGAACACTGGAGTGGGTTGCCATTTCCTCCTCCAATGCATTAAAGTGAAAAGTGAAAGTGAAGTCGCTCAGTCGTGTCCAACTCTTAGCGACCCCATGGACTGCAGCCTACCAGGCTCCTCTATCCATGGGATTTTCCAGGCAAGAGTACTGGAGTGGGGTGCCATTGCCTTCTCCCACACTACTATATATAAAATGGATAACTAATAAGGACCTAGTGTGTAGCACAGGGAATTATCAGTACTCTATAATGACCTATATGAGAAAATAATCTAAAGAAGAGTAGATATGTGTATAACTGATTCACTCTGCTCCACAGCAGAACTAACACAATATTATAAAACAACTTAACAACAATAATTTTTTTTGAAGTGTCTACCAAAATATGTCCTCTCATTCTGCCAAAATTTCAAACTATTAGAATATTAAGAAAAAGCTGTTTACTACTTTATATAATCCTTGATAATGTCGATTTCACAACAAATGAAAGTCAACTTTAGGTATTTAATCTGTTAAAACATCATACATTTTGTAAATTTTGAAAATAAATTAAGGGAAATGGTCTTATTAGCTATACCAAAGTGTAATGTATCATTCTTTTGTGAATTTATTAAAGAAATATTTATTAACTACTCATTTTTCCCAGGGATTAAAACAAAATACACAAAGTTTCTGTACTTGTGGAACTTAAACTCTTTGGGAGGAGACAATTAATAAACAGATAACCCTGATGTGAAGAACTGACTCAATTGAAAAGACCCTGATGCTGGGAAAGATTGAACACAGGAGGAGAAGGGGATGATGGGATGAGATAGGTAGGTGGCATCACCGAATCTATGGACATGAGTTTGAGTAAGCTCTGGAAGTTGGTGATGCACAGGGATGCCTGGTGTGTTGCAGTCCATGGGGTTGCAAAGAGTTGGACATGACTGAACGACTGAACTGAACTGAAGCAAACCAATTTACATCTAGTGATGGTAAAAATGGAAAATAATAAGTTCAGATAAAAAAGCATTTAATGACTGTGTGGTGAGGCACTGAAGTATTTGATAAGGCCTCTTGGCTTAGACCTGTAATGCAGGAGACCCTGGTTCAATTCCTGAGTTGGGAAGATCCCCTGGAGAAGGGATAAGCTACCCATGCCAGTATTCTAGGGCTGCCTTGGTGGCTCAGTCGGTAAAGAGTCCACCTGAAATGTGGGAGACCTGGGTTCCATCCCTGGGTAGGGAAGATCCCCTGGTTAACATTTAAATAAAGTAAGGGAGCTCAGGTGTGCAGATAAGGAATGGCTGTTTCAGATCTAAGAAAGAGCTTAAGTTAAGGCCCTGAGGCCAGGGTATTCTTAATATCAATATATTTGAAGATCCTCAAGAAGTCAGAGTGGTTAGTCCAGTATGAATTGGAGAGAGTGTGAGAGTTGAGATCAGAAATATCGCTTGGGACCATATTAACCAGTGTCTTCAAGGCCATGGTACCAAGTCTGGATTTTGGATTTTTTAATTTCTAGCTTGAAAAGTCCAAGATTTCCTCCTGAAATAAATACAGCATTATAAACCATAAACCAATTTTTAAAAAAAAATTTCTTCCAAAAACAGATAGTTAGAAAAAGCAGAAGATTTTAGAGTCAATTTCTTCTTTTGAAACTCACTACTGATGTGAGGACTAACTGTATAGTAAATTCTGAACTAGGCAATTTTAGTACAATAATGTTAGTTAATGAAGAAAATTACATCCCAATCCACAATTTGTTTATTGTTTATACAACCATTAGTTCATGTAAACTTGCAAGGGAAAAATGTATCTGTATAGTCCATTCCTACCCAGGGAAGTTCCTTAACTATACTAGAAAATTGCTTCTAGGATTAGGCTCATTTTACTAATATAGGCAATAGATTTTGAACTCACCAAGAAATCTACAAGTAAAACTTCATAGCAGGTACAGCTGCAGGTGGGAGTGAAGCTTTCCAAATAGCCTCTGAATTTGAAACCAGAATTGAAAGAGACATGTGTACCCCAATGTTCATCGCAGCACTGTTTATAATAGCCAGGACATGGAAGCAACCTAGATGTCCATCAGCAGATGAATGGATAAGAAAGCAGTGGTACATATACACAATGGAGTATTACTCAGCCATTAAAAAGAATACATTTGAATCAGTTCTAATGAGGTGGATGAAACTGGAGCCTATTATACAGAGTGAAGTAAGCCAGAAAGGAAAACACCAATACAGTATACTAACGCATATATATGGAATTTAGAAAGATGGTAACAATAACCCTGTATACGAGACAGCAAAAGAGACACTGATGTATAGAACAGTCTTGTGGACTCTGTGGGAGAGGGAGAGGGTGGGAAGATTTGGGAGAATGGCATTGAAACATGTATAATATCATATCATATATGAAACGAGTCGCCAGTCCAGGTTTGATGCACCATACTGGATGCTTGGGGCTGGTGCACTGGGACGACCCAGAGGGATGGTAGGGGAAGGGAGGTGGGAGGAGGGTTCAGGATGGGGAACACGTGTATACCTATGGCTGATTCATTTTGATATATGGCAAAACCAATACAATATTGTAAAGTTAAAAAATAAAATAAAATAAAAAATTAAAAAAAAGGAAAAAATAATTTAATGCCATGTGTCTGAAATGTGTTGTCACCCAGCCTGAGACATTGTGTAGAGTTACAATTCTCCTAAGATGCAAATCATCATTTTCTGACCACAAGAAAGATTAAGCAAAGCAAATAAATGGAGGAAAGTCCTTCCATGTTTTATACAGGGAAAAAAATAAAGAATATTGTAAAGCAGTGCTCTTTGAGAAAAAAAGTTTCTTCCTGACCACTCATTGACTTTAACCAGTGCGTGGTGTCAGACAAGGTAGTAGGATAAAGGTCACTTGTGCACCAGGATTTTGGCAGATTTAAAAAAAAATCACACTCCCAAAGATATGCTGTTAACTTTTACCTCTGCCCTTTTTTAGAATCACACATTTGAATTACCATGGTCTATTACAGTTTGAATACTGCTGGCTTTGCTCCATCTTGTTGCTCTTGAACAGCAAAGAAGGTATTATTAATGCAAAAATTTGAAACGAATTGCTTCCCCAGCTCCTGCCCTTCCTTCATGATTCCCTTTGGCTCCTTGGGTCTATGTTAGTACAACCCCCTCACACCTGCCATACACATACAGCATCAATATGGGATATTATCGCTGTTAATTTATATAAGCTATTGAAGAAATTATGTCTATTAAATATATCATCATGGAACTATTTTGAATGATTATAGAAACACAAATCCTTAATATGCTTATTAAATCTAAGATGTTAGAACACATTTTAAGTAGTTGGCAGTAATAGTGGTAAACCGCAAGGCAAAATAGTTAGACAAATATGAATTAGAGTTACGAGAAAAATCTGCCTATACATAAAATCACTCTTTTTATTTAAAAAAAAATAGAAAGAAAAAAGGGGGGAAGTTCTACAGGTGTAGGAGTATAATAAAAATATTTTAAATAGAAGTGATGAATTCTGGGAACCTCAAGGATCTCTTAGAAACCTTAGGCTGAGTTCTCATCTTTTCCAGGCTCTAAGAATCTACCAATTTTGGTCATCTTTCTGGGAACAAACTCTGAAAGGAAAAAAAAAAACAACTCGTATTAATTGTTCACAGAATTTATAAAGACAACCCTGAGTATTTCAATCTCCTGAAAGTGTTTTAAAATTTGAAAACTTGTTAGATTATAGAAGACATTTATCATTCAGATTATAAAGTTTTAAAAGGAGTTCAAATTTGGTCCATTAATTTTTATATCTAATAGTGTAGTATCATTCAGCATCACATAAAAATAATGTTAGGAGAGCCTTCAGGTATATAGCGTGAGCTTAGTAAATAAAATAGAAAATGGAAAAATAGGTCACTGGGGCTTAGTGTAGAATTTAGAGTATAATCAATTTTATTGTGAATAAAGAGGTATGATAGGGATAAGAAAGGTGATAAGGGAGAGAGGACAGTCTCGATAAAGAAAAAATTTCAGCTTATAAACTTGTATTCTCCATGAGCAAAAATAATGCCAGTTGGAAACATACAAAAGTCATTTTGAATGTTACTGAAATCCAGGTGCTAGTGATTTTCTTTCTAAAAATTCACTCCATATGTGCAGTGGTTTATGGTACTCAATACCCAAGAACACCTCTCAGAAAAGGAAGAAATAAAACTTATTACCTAAGTTGAATATACTAATTTTAAATAAACCATTCTTATTTAGCATACAACATGTTTTAAATGCTTTAATTTTGCTTTCTGGAAAATATTTGAATTTTATAGTTATTTACTTATAATTATTTCAATATTTGAATCACATGAAACACATTCACAATAGATATAGACTTAAATTATTTGCACAGCTCAGAGAAAAAGACAATACCTATCTCTTATATATGCAGTGAAGATTCAAGTTAGTAACAGGCAGGTTCTTTACCGCTAGTGCCACCTGAACTCCATCTGTTTAACATGAGAAGAATAAGTCTTTACTGAGTGTTGCTGGGGATCTTTAGGTCCCTGACAGAGAAATTTTCTGAGAGTCCTCCTTCATAGAAAAATGAAAGAATGCCCAACTCATTTTTTGTTATGGCTCTAAAATCTCCCTCCATAAAACCAAAACAAAAGCAAAAAAAGATTTTGAAGGGAATTACACAGGAGAAGCAAGTGATTGAACATTTTGGCAGAGGCTTTATATATTGAAACAAAGAAAAACCTTTTTTTTTAAATTTGTAGGCTGCTTGAATATACAGAGTTTATACTGTATACCATTTTTTTCCCAAGCAGTAAAACATGAAGATTATTTTAATAATTCTCTGGCAAATGACACTTGTATTTTATTGTAATAAAAATCAGTATAGTAAAATAATATTATGACAAATCAATGTCTTAAGTGCTCTTGGGATTTTTTTTTTTTAATTTTCAAAAATAAATAAATAAATTTTAAAAAATGCAAAAAAAAAATAAAACAATGAAGAGATTGTCTTTAAAAAAATAAAATAAAATAAAATGATTTTTAAATCTCAAAAAAAAAATGCCATATGTGATAGCAGCAGTCCTGTGTATAGACAGTTTTTGTGTATGTTCATATGCATTATCTCATTTAATCAATACAGTTATCAGATAAGGGTGGTATTGATATATTTAATTTTCAAACCAAGTTAAGAGAGGAGTTAAATGATTTACCCAAGATCCCAGAAAAGATAAAGAATATTGTTAATACTAATTTTCAGCAACAGTGTACTGTATATATTTAACAACCAGGTCTGGCTGTGGGAGGTGGGAGGGATGAGTCAAGAGGGCTGTCAATTGATGAAAATTGATAGTTTTCATGGTGTAAGTATGCCTACCATGACAGATTTCAAACTACTTACATGATGTCACTGAATAAAGAATTTGGAAGGGCAATTTACCATCAAAGCATTATATAGTATTTACATCATAAAGATGCAATAGACACAAATAGTATCAAGAATATAGAAAAATGCTAAAATATAGTGAAAAATTATTTTCAGGTGTTTGTTAGTTTTTTAATATAATCATTTAATTGTAAGTTTATATAGTTTAATTTTTAACTATGCATGAGTTTAACAGTCAGGTACCAAAACTTTTGAAAATTTCATGAAAAAACTCTCAAAAATAAGTATGAGCTGAATTTAGACCATCAGACCGACACAATGCAGAAGTCTCTTTACAGATCCCAATTCCTTTCACAATGTGATAGTTCTTTGATAAAAATGTATTGTGATAGAGTAGAACAGAGAGAAAAGACCTTGGCATTAACAGACCTCACTTGAACCTGGCTGCATCGTCAGCCGACTTGTGATCAAAGGCAAATTATTTCACCTTTCTGGCTCCTAACAGTTTCTTTCGGTTGAATAAGAAGTTTAAAGTTCCTGGCTTCAAAAGTTTGAAGCAATTTAAAATTTATTTGTTTGCTATCCTCAGAACATTTTCTATGTATTGTT
This sequence comes from Bubalus kerabau, assembly GCF_029407905.1. Classification (NCBI taxonomy): domain Eukaryota; kingdom Metazoa; phylum Chordata; class Mammalia; order Artiodactyla; family Bovidae; genus Bubalus; species Bubalus kerabau. Next base: position 65,064,196 of record NC_073629.1, on the reverse strand, counting down.
AAAAGAGAAATACTCTGGTTAAAGTGGAAAGTGGGGCTGGGGAATTTTTAATATATCTGGTACCCTATGTGCTCCTTAGGACACTCCAAGGAACTCCTAATTTCAAAGATTTCCTGCTATCATATTCTATAATAGAATATGTTTGGTTAAAACAATTATACACCATGATGGATATTATATTTAAAGGTCTATTTTAAACCATCTCCAAAGTAATGTACTTATGATTTACTATTCTGTCTTAATTGCCCTTAATATTCTAAACCAAAGCCAAAGATTCTAAACCAAATAAAAACCCTTAAAGCTAACTTTTTTTTTTCCAACCAGAACACTTGATTTTGACTCCACTCTGCTTCTCTCCTCTGCTTTCCATCTCAGTGAACAGAGTTACCATTCACTGTTTCTATGGATAAAAATATTGGTGTCATCCTTAACTCCTCTATTATTATCACTCTTGACCTCCGATTTGATTAGAGAAAGTTGATTTGATACTATCCTCAGTTTTTCATTAATTTATTTAAAACAAAAAGTTTCTGGCCAGCTATGATATGCCAAGTAGAGGTCTAGGTTTTTCCAATAAACAATGAACAAAATAAAAACCTTGCTTCCAGGAAACTTTTATTTATGGTACAGGAAGACAGAAAATCGCAGAAGGCAGATGTTTCCTACCATCATACAGAAAAACCCAAACAAACTTTTTGGCCAACCCATTAAATGAAGAGCAAATGGAGGAGGGCTTCCCAGGTGCTGCAGTGGTAAACAGATCTACCTGCAATGCAGGAAACCTGGGGGAAGTGGTTGGAAACTGATAGGAAGAAGTGGTAGTTTCCTCTCCTGAGGTAAAATGAGAGCAGAGATTTGAGTGGAAACTTTGTCCCAAGGCTCAGGGCTAAGGACTGGAGGTAGGGCCATTCTAGGTATTTTTGAGGAGCAGCAAGGAAGCTGGTGCATTTGGGCAAAACTCAATAGGAGAGGTGGAAGTTCCAGCCATGCAGACTATGATAAGAATATAGAAGATAAGAACTTTGTTTATTTCAATTCTTTTGTTGTTGTTCAGTTGCCAAGTCATGTCCAACTCTGTGATCGCATGGACTGTAGCACTCCAGGCTTCCCTGTCCTTCACTATCACCTGGAGTTTGCTCAAATTCGTGTCCATTGAATCAGTGATGCCAACGAACCATCTCATCCTCTGTCATGCCCTTCTCTTTCTGCCTTCAATCATTCCCAGCATCAGCGTCCCTTCCAATGAGTTTGCTCTTCTCATCAGATAGCCAATGGACTGGAGCTTCAGCTTCAACATCAGTCCTTCCAATGAATATTCAGAACTGATTTCCCTTAGGATTGACTGGTTTGATCTCCTTGTAGTCCAAGAGACTCTCAAGAGTCTTCTCCAACACCATAATTCTAAACCATCAATTCTTTTTTTTTTTTTTTAAACTTTACAATATTGTATTGGTTTTGCCATATATCAACATGAATCAGCCACAGGTATACATGTGTTCCCCATCCTGAACCCTCCTCCCTCCTCCCTCCCCATACCATCCCTCTGGGTCGTCCCAGTGCACCAGCCCCAAGCATCCAGTATCGTGCATCGAACCTGGACTGGCGACTTGTTCCATATATGATATTATACATGTTTCAATGCCATTCTCCCAAATCATCCCACCCTCTCCCTCTCCCACAGAGTCCAAAAGACTGTTCTATACATCAGTGTCTCCTTTGCTGTCTCGTATACAGGGTTATTGTTACCATCTTTCTAAATTCCATATATATGCATTAGTATACTGTATTGGTGTTTTTCTTTCTGGCTTCACTCTGTATAATAGGCTCCAGTTTCATCCACCTCATTAGAACTGATTCAAATGTATTCTTTTTAATGGCTGAGTAATACTCCATTGTGTATATGTACCACTGCTTTCTTATCCATTCATCTGCTGATGGACATCTAGGTTGTTTCCATGTCCTGGCTATTATAAACAGTGCTGCGATGAACATTGGGGTACACATGTCTCTTTCAATTCTGGTTTCCTCAGTGTGTATGCCCAGTAGTGGGATTGCTGGATCATAAGGCAGTTCTATTTCCAGTTTTTTAAGGAATCTCCACACTGTTCTCCATAGTGGCTGTACTAGTTTGCATTCCCACTAACAGTGTAAGAGGGTTCCCTTTTCTCCATACCCTCTCCAGCATTTATTGCTTGTAGACTCTTGGATCGCAGCCATTCTGACTGGCGTGAAATGGTACCTCATAGTGGTTTTGATTTGCATTTCTCTGATAAAGAGTGATGTCGAGCATCTTTTCATGTGTTTGTTAGCCCTCTGTATGTCTTCTTTGGAGAAATGTCTATTTAGTTCTTTGGCCCATTTTTTGATTGGGTCATTTATTTTTCTGGAATTGAGCTGTAGGAGTTGCTTGTATATGTTTGAGATTAGTTGTTTGTCAGTTGCTTCATTTGCTATTATTTTCTGCCATTCTGAAGGCTGTCTTTTCACCTTGCTTATAGTTTCCTTTGTTGTGCAGAAGCTTTTAAGGTTAATTAGGTCCCATTTGTTTATTTTTGCTTTTATTTCCAATATTCTGGGAGGTGGGTCATAGAGGATCCTGCTGTGATGTATGTCAGAGAGTGTTTTGCCCATGTTCTCCTCTAGGAGTTTTATAGTTTCTGGTCTTATGTTGAGATCTTTAATCCATTTTGAGTTTGTTTTTGTGTATGGTGTTAGAAAGTGCTCTAGTTTCATTCTTTTACAAGTGGTTGACCAGTTTTCCCAGCACCACTTGTTAAAGAGATTGTCTTTAATCCATTGTATATTCTTGCCTCCTTTGTCAAAGATAAGGTGTCCATATGTGCATGGATTTATCTCTGGGCTTTCTATTTTGTTCCATTGATCTATACTTCTGTCTTTGTGCCAGTACCATACTGTCTTGATAACTGTGGCTTTGTAGTAGAGCCTGAAGTCAGGTAGGTTGATTCCTCCAGTTCCATTCTTCTTTCTCAAGATCACTTTGGCTATTCGAGGTTTTTTTGTGTTTCCATACAAATTGTGAAATTATTGGTTCTAGCTCTGTGAAGAATACTGTTGGTAGCTTGATAGGGATTGCATTGAATCTATAAATTGCTTTGGGTAGTATACTCATTTTCACTATATTGATTCTTCCAATCCATGAACATGGTATATTTCTCCATCTGTTAGTGTCCTCTTTGATTTTTTTCACCAGTGTTTTATAGTTTTCTATATATAGGTCTTTAGTTTCTTTAGGTAGATATATTCCTAAGTATTTCATTCTTTCTGTTGCAATGGTGAATGGAATTGTTTCCTTAATTTCTCTTTCTGTTTTCTCATTATTAGTGTATAGGAATGCAAGGGATTTCTGTGTGTTGATTTTATATCCTGCAACTTTACTATAATCATTGACCATTTCCACTTTTTCCCCATCTATTTGTCATGTGATGGGACAGGATGCAATGATCTTAGTTTTTTGAATGTTGAGTTTTAACCCAGCTTTTTCACTGTCTTTCACCTCCATCTAGAGGCTCTTCAGTTTTACTTTAGTTTCTACTATTAGTTTGGTATTATCTGAACATCTGAGGTCATTGATATTTCTCCCAGCAATCTTGATTCCGCTTGTGATTTATCTATTCATTCATTCATTCAGCCTGGAATTTTGCATGACGTACTCTGCATAGAAGTTAAATAAGGAGAGTGACAGTATAGAGCCTTGATGTACTCCTTTCCCAATTTTGAACTAGTTTGTTGTTCCATGTCCAGTTGCTTCTTGACCTGCATACAAGTTTCTCAGGAGGTAAGTAAGGTGGTCTGGTATTCCCTTCTGTTTAAGAATTTTGCAGAGTTTGCTATGATATACACAGTCAAATGCTTTAGCATTGCCAATGAAGCAGAAGTAGATGCTTTTCCGGAATATACATGTTTTTTTCTATGATCCAACAGATGTTGGTAATTTGATCCCTGGTTCCTCTGCCTTTTCTAAATCCAGTACGTACATCTGGAAGTTCTCAGTTCATGTACTATTGAAGCCTGGGATGAAGGATTTTGAGTATTACCTTGATAGCATGTGACTTGGGCACAATTGTACAGTAGTTTGAACATTCTTTGGCATTGCCCTTTTTAGGATTGGAATGAAAACTCATTTTCCAGTCCTGTGGCCATTGTTGAGTTTTCAAAATTTGCTGGCATAGTGAGTGTAACACTTTAGCAGCAGCATCTTTTAGGATTTGAAATAGCTCAGCTGGAATTCCATTACTTCCACTAGCTCTGTTCATAGTAATGCTTCTTAAGGCTCACTTGACTTCACACTTCAGTATATCTGGCTCTAATTGAGTGACCATACCACGATGTACAGTTCTGTATATTCTTGCCACCTCTTCTGCTTCTGTTAGGTCCTTGTCATTTCTGTTCTTTGTTGTGCTCATCTTTCATGTAATGTTCCCTTGGTATCTCCAATTTTCTTGAAGAGATCTCTAGTCTTTTCCATTCATTGTTTTCCTCTATTTCTTTGCATTGTTCACTTAAAAAGGTTCTCTTATCTCTTCTTGATATTCTCTGGAACTCTGCATTCAGTAGGGTGTATCTTTATCCTTTGCCTTTCACTTCTCTTCTTTTCTCAGCTATTTGCAAGTTCTATTTAGACAACCACTTTGCCTTCTTGCATTTTTTTTCCCCCTTGGGGATGGTTTTGGTCACCACCTCCTGTACATTGTTATGAACCTCTTCCATAGTTCTTCAGGCACTCTTCTTTCAGATCTAATATCTTGAATCTATTTTTCACCTCCACTGTATAACCATAAGGGATTTGATTCACGTCATACTCAAATGGAGTAGTGGCTTTCCCCACTTCCTTCAATTTAAGTCTGAATTTTGGAATAAGGAACTCATGATCTGAGCCATAGACAGATCCAGGTCTTATTTTGCTGACTGTATAGATCTTCTCCACCTTCTGCTGCAAAGAATATAATTAATCTGATTTTAGTATTGACCATCTGGTGATGTTCGTGTGTAGAGTCATCTCCTGTTGTTGGAAAGAGATCTTAAACAGTGGTGTTGGCTTGAGTTATTTTTGTTAAGGATTACTCTGGTTGATGAGTAAATACAGATTGACAGGAAGGAGAAAGAAGGCTTTCTAGCAGTAAGTTAGAAAAAACTATGTGGTTGCTGAAATGATTTGGCAACGCAAGCAAGAGTGGTATCTTTAACCAGTGTGGGAGCAGTGATGATACTGAGAAATGATCAGTTTCTAATTTTATATTTAAAAATATACCCTACATCAGCAGGTCTTGCCTGGGACCCTAACTTTATTTTGTCATACACTTTTCCTTGTTTCCTTTGATTCATTCACACTGGACTCCTTGCTTTTTCACAAACTTTCCCAAGAACTTAGCTGTTTCAAGCTCTTTGAACTTGATATTTTCTCTTTCTGGAAAGCTGGTTTCCCCAAAGTCTAGTGGCTTGCTCTCCTTTGCTCCATTTAAGCCCTTTCTCAAATGTCTCCCTGATAAAGACCTTTTCTTTCTATCTCATCTAAAATACCAGCCACCATCATTCATTATTCCTCATTTTACTTTAACTTTTCAACATAGCACTAAATTATATTACCTCAAGTATATTATGTATTTATTTTATGCTGTGTGTCTCCCTCATTCCATGAAAATTTATTTTGTCCACCACTGTCAAAACCAAATCTAACATTCTAAAACATTGTGTCCTTTCAGCCTTTACAAACTTGCATCATTCCATATTTCCCAAAATTCTGATGGTCATATGGCATTGATAAATATAATGACCACATCCCGTAAGTATCACTATCCAATCACTCAATTTCATCTATCACTCAGTTTTCAGATTTCAAGAAAGGGAGAAAAAAAATATTGCATAGACCTGCTTTTTGGCACTGTGAGACCCTGAGTTAATATCCTTCAAGTGTCTGTATTTCAACATGTATTTTCACAGAGCCAACTCCCTGTTCCCAGCCCGATTTGCCTAGATCTCACCTTGCTATTCTAGGCATAATGATGCAAAGAGTGAGGCAGATTGACAAGAACTAAATTATTACAATTGTGCTTGGCTTCTGCATGAAGGAAAGTATTGTATGCACTCGAAGAGTCAGTATTAAAAATTCTTTGCTCTTTGAGCTTTTATGCTGAGGGGATTTGAGGTGCACTTAGCTCAGTAGATTTTGTCCGCATAAAGCACTTGTGTTGAAAATCTGCTTTTCTCTTGGTTGTTATTATTAACCAAACAGCCGGCTTTTGTCAAAATTGTAAACTAGAGGCTGTTTCTCTTTCCTCTCTCAATTCCCATTATACTTCCTGGCTTCTTTTACCTTCCTTCTCTTTCTGTAATGAATATACCTTATTTCTTGACCAACATCAACATCAACTCCCATTTTATTTTATATGCAGTTAGATTCTGGTGAATTAGGCAGAAAATGATATAAATAAATATGTCATTCTAAGCAGTGATAATCTGACAGCATACCCTGGATCGAGGCCTTCATATCCTGCACGTTCATTTTTGCCTCTCCAAGGTCACTTTTTGACTCAGCTTTGATTTTAGACAATATGAAGAATTCAAGCTTTGTTTTGCATCCCTTTAATCTAGGTTACACTCTTTAAGGGAGAAGAGAGATGAAGGTGAATCAAGCCATATTCATGGAGCCATGTTTTACTTATTAGAGGGAAAAATGAAGGAAGCTGATCTTAGGCCCCTTAGGGATTCTCAGCACCATCCAAAGGAATATTTAGCATGGGAGCAGTGGAAATGTGGCTACTGCAAATTAGTAAATTAATGTCTAACTATATTGCAGTTTAATTTGTTTACATTTAAATGAACACATGTGGCTAGTGTGATTGCATTGGACACTACCACAGCAAGGGAAAAAGTGGGTGATATAATGGAGTCAAGGAACAGGGACATATGATTTTCAGTTCCTTTATTTCTAGGTGATATAATTGGAAGGAAAAGACCCTGTCTTGTCTCTTTTTGCTAACTTCTTTTTTTTTTTTTAATTTATTTTTCATCGGAGAATAATTGCTTTACAGTATTGTGTTGACTTCTGCCATACAACAGTGTGGATGAGCCATAAGTATACATATGTCCCCACCCTCTTGAACCTCCTCCCCACTCCATCCCATCTTTCTAGGTTATCACAGAGTAATGTGTTGAGCTCCCTGAGTTTTACAGCAATTTTCCATTAGCTATCTGTCTTACATATGGTAACATATATGCTTCAATGCTACTCTCTTAGTTTTCTCTACCCTCTCCTTACCCCATTGTTCCCAAAGACAATTCTTTGTGTCTGTCTCTATTTCTGCCCTACAAATAGGTTTATCAGTACCATTTTTTCTAGGTTCTATATATATGCATTAATATATAATATTTGTTTTTCTGTTAGTGACTTATTTCACTCTGTTTATCAGGCTCTAGTTTCATCTACCTCACTAGCACTGACTCATATGCATTCCTTTTTATGGCTGAGTAATATTCCAGTATATGTATGTACCACTACTTATTTATCCATCTGTCAGTGGGCATCTAGGTTGTTTCCATATCCTAATCATTGTAAACAGTGCTGCAATGAACATTGGGTACCTGTGTCTTTTTCAATTATGGTTTTCTCAGGGTATGTGCCCAGTAGTGGGATAGACATTTCTCCAGAGAAGACATACATATGGCTAACAAACACATGAAAAGATGTTCAATATCACTCATAATTAGAGAAATGCAAATTTGCTAACTTATTAAGTTTTTTCTAAATATTGCTAAATGTAGGAAAATTTAGGCTAATATTAACCACATATGCCTGAGAGCTTCTAGATATATCCTGCCATAAAGAAATATACTGTTACTTAGAAAACGCTGATAGTGTTTCCTTTGGCTATGACAGTTTCCTGTTTTATGCTGTTTCCAATTTTCTTTACTTGGCTGTCCTGAGAAATGTTTTATTTAAAATGAATAAACACATAACTCATTAATGAGTCAATTACTGTGTAACTCAGTAGCAATTTTCATTTATGGCTATCATCTACCTATGGTGAAATTATTTTTTTTCTTGATTGTAATACTGATCCTCCTTCATGGATATTCAGTCTAGAGGCTTGATTTGTTTAATATGATAGCAAAAATGTCAACATGTACTAACACTGTGCATGCTTCTTCTAAAGAGAAGTCACTCAGTCGTGTCCGACTCTTTGTGACCCTGTAGACTGTAGCCTACCATGTTCCTCCATCTGTGGGATTCTCCAGGCAAGAATATTGGAGTGGTTTGCCATTTCCTTCTTCAGGAGATCTGCCCAAACCAGGGATCAAACCCAGATCTCCTGCATTGCAGGCAGACGCTTTACCATCTGAGCCACCAGGGAAGCTTCTTCTAAGTGCTTTGGATATAAATTTCTTTTCTACTGAAAAGTAGATATTATCTTATCATGTGGATTGGAAAATAATATGATGTTTTTCCCATAACCTTAAAATTTGAGGACAATTTCAACTATATAAGAATGTTTTAAACTCTTTTATATATATTTAAATATAGCTCAGCTGTTACATACTTATTATTTGAGAAAAATTGATAATATTAATCCAACATTCAATATCAGTTCAGTTCAGTTCAGTTCAGTCGCTCAGTCATGTCCGACTCTTTGCGACCCCGTGAATCGCAGCACGCCAAGCCTCCCTATCCATCACCAACTCCCGGAGTTCACTCAGACTCACGTCCATCGAGTCAGTGATGCCATCCAGCCATCTCATCCTCTGTCGTCCCCTTCTCCTCCTGCCCCCAATCCCTCCCAGCATCAGAGTCTTTTCCAATGAGTCAACTCTTCGCATGAGGTGGCCAAAGTACTATAAATTAATGGCTAATTAAAATCTATATTTTTAATTATTCAGTACGTAAAGCCATGTGTTATACATTTTTGTTAGCCATGTGCTAGGGCAAAACAATTATCAACTACTTTAGAAAATTCGGGGAAAATTGTGCCTAACAATTTTCAAGGCAAGTAGAAAAAAGAAACAGCTCAAAAATTTCATCCCAGTTAGTCACACAAATTTTATGAACCACCTATATTTTACTCTAGTTTCTGAATCTTAATTTTCCTTTATTGTTTCCTTAACTTTATTCATTATTTTTTATTTTTCCACAATTAATATTTTTGCCCATTATACACTGTGTAAGGCTCTGATAACCTATAAATAACATATCTACAAACCCTGATTTAAAATAGTCTTAATCTAGTAGGAACAATGGGCACAGTAGAAACATTTACTTAGAAATATTTTTAGACCAAACCAAAATAATGTTTAAAATATATTTTTTCCACAAATTCATAATCACTTTGTGATACTGTAGTCAAGTATGTATACATCTATAGATATCTATAGATCTATATATCTATAGACTATAGTGTGATGCTATAGTCAAATGTTCTGATGGATAATCTCATATATTTAATCTTCTGAGCTAAGTCATCTTCTAAACTCACCATACAGAACCCAAGGAGGATGGATATCACAAGCAAGGTTTAAATACCCTTTGGTACTATTTCTCAAAACTGCTAAATATAAATGTGTCTTCTGGGTTTACACTAGGAGATTATCCATAGAATTCAAATATCTCCAAGAAACTGGGTAAAACTGCCTTGTGGTTAAGTGTTTTCTTAAATAGCAGAACAGTAGCAGTCTATTTAATTTTTAAATTATAACAACATTTTGCACCTTGATTCTTTCATTGAATTACCATCAAATGTCTCTTTTCCCTGATATCAGCTTAAAGCACTGTCATTTTGAACACTGTCCTTAAAGCAATAAGATATGAATTGAGCTCTCAGCTTTTCCATAACAATATTGTAAAATCACTGACAGAATGTAGGCCCACACATACACACACACACACACACACACTCACACACAGAGTATATGGTCAAACACCCTAGTCAGTAATGGTTGTATTTAATTTAAATTAGGCAAGTTTATGTGGGTAAGTACCTGGCAGGACTAGTATTCAACTTCAGAGATTTCTCTGAAGTATAAGCTTTTAATCATCAAAAATATTTATCATTCATCTCCCTCTGTCCTTCCCTCTGTTCTTTACCCCGCATTTGCACTAAGCGCATATTTTGCCCAGTTCAGCTCAGATGGTAAAGCATCTGCCTACAGTGTGGGAGACCCAGGTTTGATCCCTGGGTCGGGAAGATCCTTTGGAGAAGGAAATGACAACCTGCTCCAGTACTCTTGCCTGGAAAGTCCCATGGACAGAGGAGCCTGGTAGGCTACAGTCCATGGGGTCGCAAAGCATCGGACACGACTGAGTGACTTCACTTCAGCATTCCTATTGGAAGTCAAGTTGGAAAACACATTTCTTCAAAAATAAATAAGCTTATGCACTGGGTAAAGGTTGGGGCATGATAGCAATAAAACATTGCTATCAGTGTTTTAATAGAGCAAAATGTGTTGTTATAGGTGTACTTATGCTGGACTCTATCCAAGCAAATTTGTGTATTTCAAAGCAATAGAAACTCATGAGAGATCTCCCTCACTCATAAAATTGCTCCTAAAATGTGCTGCCTGATTTAGGCAGCAAATAAAATATAAATAAATATAATGAAATAAAATATAGGACACCTAGTTAAATTTGAATACCTACCCTAAAAACTCCAGTACTTTGGCCACCTCATGCAAAGAGTTGACTCATTGGAAAAGATCCTGATGCTGGGAGTGATTGGGGGCAGGAGGAGAAGGGGACGACAGAGGATGTGATGGCTGGACGGTATCACCGACTCGATGGACATGAGTTTGAGTGAACTCCGGGAGTTGGTGATAGACCGGGAGGCCTGGCGTGCTGTGATTCATAGGGTTGCAAAGAGTCGGACACGACTGAGCGACTGAACTGAACTGAACCCTGAAAAAAAAACATAGGGTCTGTTTATCTGAAATTCAAATTGAACCAAGATCCTATAGTTTACCTCACAACCTGAGGGAAAACAACCTTTCTTTCATAGGGTTTAAGCAGTCATGATTACATATTTTAAAAAAGAAAGAAGATAGTCAATATGACTTTTTATTATCAACTAATGGCAAAACATTTTACTGCTTTTCACACAGCAGAAGCTGTGTATGAACTGATGAAGTTTAAGACTTGATGACAGTTTTCATGCCGGGGAAGCCTGTGGACACTCTGGCCCCACAAGGATACTGCACTGTGTGCTAAATGTCAGATTTCATGCTAATAAGGCGTATGTAGCAAGTCTTCCTCCAAAAGAGCTCAGACAGTAGGTAACAGAGGAACCCAAGTCTGCAAATTTAGGTCAGCATTTTATGAACTCATGATTAGCATGGGGCCAGGTTTCTACATTATAAAATCTGTTTTACATAATGCAAACTATTTTTAAATATTTTTAGATAAACGTTTTCTCAAGTGTACATTTCCCCATTTCTGACTCACATGTGATCTTTATTATTTGGTTGCATCATCTAGAGCAGTGACTGAGCAGCCAGGCCAGCTCCCTTTTTTTCTGGATTCTTTGAAGAACTTTGCAGTTTTTTGTTGTTCTTTTTGCAATTGGGTCATTTTTACTAACTGCAAATTTCTAGTGTCTCTTGTCAGTCTGAAAAGTTTCTGCCTTTTTTCCTATCCCCCAGAAGTTTTATCCTGAGGCAGACACAATTTATTCTTCAATGCTTATGCAAGAAGACTTTCCACATCCTTGCCAAAAAGCAGGTCTTTGCCAAATGGAATTCCTTGCGTGGAGTTCTTTCAAAATCATGTCTTCCAACCAGAGGTGCAGCCAAAGAACTATCTGGGCAGCTGTATTAGCTGTCATACTTTTCAAAGTCGCTGGCAGGCAGCCGAAAGCACAGTCTGCCAAAGCCTCCACTTCCATTTTAACCAGAACACAGGTCTTCAAGGACATTCTCTCAACTCTCACAGCCACTTAGAAATGACTCCAGAGGCTCTGCCAGTTTCCCGACTGAATGCAAGTTCCTTCTGCTTTGAAAGTTTGCTAAAGGGAAACATCTGCTTCTCTATGGATTTGTTTCAGTTTCCATGAAGGCAATGAGATTTTTTTAATCCCTTATGTAATGTTAGCAATTTCAGCATCCATGTTTTAGCGCTTTCCCATATTTCAGTCTTTAAACATCAGTATGTTTGTATTTTATGGAGTTTCTTGGGAGCATTGGAGATTGAGCTTTTGAGACTTGCATATTAATTAAAGTCTAATCTATAGTATATCCTCTCTATTGTTTAGTATCTCCCTTCTTCCCTAGTCCCCATTAGTCTTACACCATAGGTACGGTCTATGTGAAAATTGTTGATTAACATATATATATATATATGTATACATATATATATATGTTCATTATTTAAACTAAATATTTACTCTCATTATAATTTACTATATTTTGGAATGATTCACCCAATGGCATAAATATCTGGTCCTTTGATTTCTCACCTAAAACATGAGACCTCTGAGACCACTATGTGACCTTGAATGTGCATTCTAATACTCAAAGTCTTATTGAAATATTTGGATACTTAGAATTCTTTTTCCCAATAATTTTGCAAGAATATTTTCTCTACAGCTTGTTTAAGAAGATTTTACTTCATAAAACATTATATTGACAAATGACAGTAAGGGAATATCCATAGAAGTTAATTAGAATTGAAAGATGGGCTTTAGAAACAAGCTGTATTTTACTCTTGGCATTAAGTATCATTTTTAGAAAAATTATTAAACTTGTCATTAGTTGAGTATACTGAAAAACATGTAAGCATTAAGTCAGTCATACAAAAATTAATTTTTGGCTAAATCGCATAATTTCCTCATTCATTCCTTCTCATTAGTAAATATTAATAAGCCAATAGTTCCCCAGACTACATCTGTATCACTGTTCTCTCCTATGGGTTAGAATACTTATCCACCTATTTATTGGGCATTTCTACTAAAATGTTCCAAAAGCATCTTGAACTTAGTGTTTTTAAATATGTGCAATACCTCACTCATCATTTCCTTCCTCCTTTATCTCTAGTCTCTTTCTTGTCACTAGAAATGGTGCTACCATTTTCTAAGTAATACATACCAGAAATTTCATATCATCCTTGATTTTTCTTTTTCTCTTAGCTTCAACATCTGAATAATCACCAAATCCTATCAAATTCTACATTTTAAATCTTCCATCAATTTGTCTTTTTCTTTCTATCCTATCACACCGCTGATTATATCTGGTGATTTCACTACCAATCCTTCAACAGCTCCAATTTCAAGCCCTCTGTTTATAATCCTGACTCCAGTCAGAAGCCAGGACGTTGCTTCTAAAACATAAATATTAGCAAGACAGTCCTCTGCTTTAAAATTCTATATCCAAAGTCCTTAATTTAGCTTAAAAAACTCTTCATAATCTGGCTGATGTTTATCTCTTTTACCTTATAAATTGTTATTCTGACTTTTTTTTTATTATTCCAGATATATTGAACTACTTACTGGCCTGAGTGCTTTCTTCTTGTGGCTTTTTCATGCACTGTTCCCTGGAATATTCTCTTCTACTTACACAGAACTAGTTCACCCTCACACTTACTCTCCTTCGTTTTGCTTTGTGCCCCAGGGAGGCTAATTTTGCAAGTTATGTCTATACCTCTCTTACTTTCCACCTTCTAGTACAGTTCAGCTAACAGGGAACACCAATGACAAAAGGCTGGAGGAAAGAGAATGAAGTTAAAGTTTGTATTCCCCAATTTCCCTTCTGCAGAGTTCCTGTAAACTTGGCTGCCTCTCATGCCTTCCCGTGAACCAAAATCCTGGCTTCTACAAAACAGCCCTCTCAGCCGTCTCTCTGAGTTCTAGGAACCTCTCCCTCTGACTTCCCCTCCAAGCCTAGCACAGTGCCCAGCACTCTCACTTGTGGTGTCTTTATACCTTATTCAAGCCTTCAAATTTGTCCCTTGATTCAATTTCCCTCAAAGTATCTAATTATGTGTTCAATTCATCTCCTGCAAGAACCTGACCAATACAGGTATCCTGATGCCCATATTTGGACACCCCTTGTCTTGAGTTCAGAGGAAAGATTAGCATTAAAGATACATATTTTTGAATCATTGATAGTATAAAAAGTGAAAATAGATTTAATGTCACAATACTGAATGAGTTTCCTAGGGAGGAAAGTATAGATAAAAATGAATAGCTGCTAGGGCTGAGCCCTATCGTTCCAGTATGAGTATATTTAACTGAGGGTGGTTTGAAGGAGAGGAAAAGTGAGGTAAGTGAAAACCAGAAAACATCCCATGAGAAGCCTCTTGACATCACTCCCTCCCTTCCCAATATGTTCAACACCTTTTCAGTATTTCCCAAAGTAGCTTATATTGATCTAGTGTAACTGTTATTTACTAAGTTGTGCCCAACTCTTTGCGACCCCGTGGACTAGTCTGCTAGAGGTCCTCTGTCTATAGAATTCTCCAGGCAAGGATACTGGAGCGGGTAGCCATTTCCTTCTCCAGGGAATCTTTCCGACCCAGGAATCGAACCTATGTCTCCTGCACTGCAGGCATATTCTTTACCATCTGAGCCACCAGGGAAGTCATATATTGGTCTAATACTCCAAATTCCATAAATGATAGGACTACATGAATATCTACGTGTCTGTGTATGCTAATAGACATAAGCTGCTGCTGCTGCTAAGTCGCTTCAGTCGTGTCCGACTCTGTGTGACCCCATGGCAGCCCACCAGGCTCCTCTGTCCCTGGCATTCTCCAGGAAAGAACACTGGAGTGGGATGCCATTCCCTTCTCCAATGCATGCATGCATGCTAAGTTGCTTCAGTAGTATCCAACTCTGTGTGACCCCATGGACAGCAGCCCACCAGGCTCTCTGTCCACAGGATTCTCTAGGAAAGAATAATGGAGTGGGTTGCCATTTCCTTCTCCAATAAACATAAGCACTCATTCGCAACCCTGTGGGTAACTGCTTAGAGAAAAGTACGTAATGCAGATATATACTCACACATACATGTCCACACGCATGTTGACCAAAGGGAAAAACCAATAATGTGACTGAATGTTCAAACATTTCTTAAAGAAAACATACGTTGTACATATACCTCATCCACTTTTTTTTTTTAATACTGTGCAGAGCAGCTCAGCTCATTTATTTGGTCCACGTTGCCTACACTTTGTCTTTTACCATAAGACCTTTGCTGTTCTTTTGATAATTACAATATTTCATCCATAAAACTTCAAATATTTCTGTAATCATTTTCAGTAAGGTGACTTCTTCCCTTGCAACAAAATATTAAAAGACAAAACCCAACAAAGCCCCCTAAAATGATCGAATTTTTTTTTTCCAAGGTGACAAAGCCATGACCACTTTTTCAGGCCAAGTATCCATTATGTTATTTGGGCTTCTATCTTGTTAAAAATTGGTGCTAGATTGACACTGCCACACATTTAAAATAGACTGAAGACATGATCATTGGAATGAGGGACATAGAAATTGGTATTTCCTTTATATGACCAACAGTAGGGCTAATGAACTATGGTTTATTATAATTGTCACTGCAATAGCCAAAGGAGAAGAAAGATGCAATAAATTCTTCACTTTTCATTTGTTGGGAAGGGTACACTAATGAAAAACTAGCAGGCTAGTTTTCTAGATTGGAAAACAAACTAGATAATTAGTTGAAAGATATTTGGAAAATTATCATTTAGACAGTTAAGGATGAAGCAAATAATTTGATACTTAACAAGAAAAACATTTATACCTTAACTGCATTCTTAGGATTTTTGACAATCTATTTGTTTTTTCCTACTGAGCTAGTTGATGGATTTGGGATGCTTGGTTTTCAGGGAAGGAATGAGATGCAGAGATGAAAAGAGGAAACAGAGAAAGTGGGGCCTACAAGATATTAGAGGCTTTGTTCCACTTAAAGTAACTTTTTAATTAAAAAAATTAATAAATCAAACTGATTTTATAAAAGTCATGATATTAGTAGATTAGTATCTTGGTATGTGTATATAATCCTATGAAAGAAAGGGGTTTTACATTCAACATAAAATAAAGACTTTTAATGACAATTTAGTTGTTGGATACATTGGAAATCATAAAGGCCTAAGCTTCAAGAATTCTTAAAGTTCATCATTTTAAATTTCATAAGTGGTGATATTGGCAAGTTAGAATTCAGTGTTTCAGAAAAATTTGTCTGGGTTTCCTAGTGACAAGTAAATCTGAGAAGATAAATTTATATAAAAAAGAAATGAAAGTTCTTGGGTTATTGAAAATGTTGAGAAAAGATAATCCTTTCTTTAAATCTTAAAGTGATTGGTAGGTACAATTGGGTTAGCTCAACAGATTTGTGTTAAGCATACTGACAGGTAGCATGGAGTGGTTGAGAACATAAATCCTTGGGTCAAATCCCCACTTTCAAAACTCTCTGGTCATGTAATTTGAGGCGTGTTTTAAAAATCTCCTCTATTCCAATTTTTTATATTTAAAATGGAGATAATTATGATATCTACATTCTAGAACTAATTAAAAGGTTAATGTTATTATAATAAAGCACCTAAGTGTCAGCTTCATAGAAAGCCTATATTATGTATCAACTATTATTGACAGTAATAAAAATGAATGCAAATAGCCCTTCTGCTATATAATGCATACTTTATTAGGAAATAAAACAAGTAAAAATGAGGAAGCACTTTTTAAAAATAAAACATGCTGATGCAATTTCAATGGGTGAAAGTTATAAGAATCCAGATCACATCTTAATAGATGTTTACAGGAATAAAAATTATCTCCAAACTGGAAAATCATGTGCTTCATTTTGGTTAATATCTTGTGGGAAAGCTGTGGTTCTCAACCATGATTGCACATTAAAATGATCTAGGGATATTTTTAAATAGGCCTACTAAATGAGATAATCTAGCTATGGTGCTGTGCGTGTCTACTTTAAAGTGCAACTAGGGCTGAGAAGCAGAGTTGCTGAGCTAATTCCTGCACTAAGTGTGTTTTTGGACCAGTTTGTAATTAGTCTACTCATTATGCTGCTACTGCTAAGTCACTTCAGTCGTGTCCGACTCTGTGTGACCCCATAGACAGCAGCCCACCAGGCTCCCACGTCCCTGGGATTCTCCAGGCAAGAACACTGGAGTGGGTTGTCATTTCCTTCTCCAATGCATGAAAGTGAAAAGTGAAAGTGAAGTCACTCAGTCGTGTCAGACCCTCAGCGACCTCATGGACTGCAGCCTTCCAGGCTCCTCCATCCATGGGCTTCTCCAGGCAAGAGTACTGGAGTGGGGTGCCATTGCCTTCTCTGAGTCTACTCATTATAGGATAATACAATTCTTGTATTATTCAACATGATGGCTTATGATTTTTTCAACATTTAACCTTGCTTTTTCACCTTTTTGCATGGATTTGACTAATTCTAGAACTATCTTTTGATTGAAGATATGCACAATTATGGCAAAAAAAAAATGTGTTTTCAGCCATATCCAATTAAAACCAGGGACTTTAAAAAGTTGATTTGTTTTATAAGTCTCTTGACTATGAATGAGTTTTGTAGGACATGATGTTTTTCTGAAATAATTACCTCTAGAATAAGTTCCTCCAATTTATTTTTAAATTAAGAAGCTTAGAATCAAAGCATTCAGACTATACACCCCAATTGACTTCTGAAATGTGCTATATGCCTCACCTAAGATCTAATAAGCATATTGTTGAGAAAGATTTTATACATATTTTAAATTTTCATATTTTTGCTGCATTTCAATACCACAAATTCTATTTTTCATTCAATGACTGTCCTATCAAACCTAATACATATTTGTAAATCTTAATTCAAACTCAATGGGTATAGATCCATACAAGCTTAAACTGCAATTTCGCACAACTGTAGTTTTAAATTACAAATCATGAATGCATTTAATGTGCTCTGCTCTCTGAAAAGTGGTTTTAGAGAGCTATGTGTATATAGGTTGGCACAAAACACTATAGGGCAAGAAGCAAATATTTACTATTCTTTTGCCAGTCACTAATGATTATCATTAAATATAATTTCCTATATTCCACATCATGACATTGATGATTCTCTCCTAGAGATATAATTTTTCATTTTTTGATATTTATGGTCCAATCAAAGAATTTTACGAATATTCTAAATGTGTGCTGCTCTTAGGGAATTGACCTCTGACAAATGCAGTTATAAGATTAGATTATTAAAATTTAGCATCATCTTAGCCACTTAGTATGTAAAATCATTTCCTCTAGTCACCAGTTTGTCCACATTCAACTCTTTATTATCTCTGGTACCAATCCAGTCCTCTAGTCATCTGACTCTATTTCATCCTTCGTGGCAGTTACATTTCCAAAACAAAGATTGTATCATTGTATGAATCAAAAAGCTACCAAGACTCCTCATTGCCCCAAAAGGGCAGTGCAACTCCTTAAAATGGCCTTTAGAGTGTTGCCTGCTCTTCCTTTGAACTGCAGTTCCTCCTGCCCACACCAGTCCTTTTCATACTTTCCACACTCTCCTGCCAGGCATGTCCTCAGTTCTCTGACTTTGCTCCTGATTTTCAATCATTCTCAAGTGTATTTTGTTTCCTTCTCTATTGTTTTATTAAAATCACTATCAGATACACCTGTTCAGAATTTAAAATGTCTCGGTCTCTTTTCTCTGAGGTTTACTTTCTTTTCTTCACCTCCACACATGTTGCTTATTCAGCACCTGAATATTCCATTTGACTTGCTTTTATTTCCTTGATCTCAATGCCTTTTAAAGTTCTTGAGAATAGAGATTATGCTCTGTTCATCTTTGTATTCCTAAGACCTAGGACAATGTCTTGTACCAAAATAATGCTCAAAATACGTGAACTGAAAAAATATGGAATATGAGATCATTTCCCATTATGTCCTTTTGGAATGCTACAGTTTGTTTGATACTGACATTCAAGTGACAGCCTACTCTTAGATTGGTGCAAAATTAATTACAGTTTTACATTGTTGAAATTTGCCACTTGATATTGGATACATTCTTAAATAAATGTGGGTATGTTATACATCATTTTAATGTGCATTTATTACTTTGTGGGTTTTTTTTTTTTTGCAAGTGCCTTATTACTTGCTGTTGATTTTATATTTATTTTAGACCAGGGAAATGATATTAGACAAAAAGCAAATTCGAGCAATTTTTTGATTCAAGTTCAAAATGGGTTGTAAAGCAGCTGAGACAATTTGCAACATCAACAACCCATTTGGCCCAGGAACTACTAATGAATGTACAATGCAGTGGTGGTTCAAGAAGATTTACAAATGCGAGGAGAGCCCTGTAGGACCACAGTAGTCGGCCATCAGAAGTTGGCAACTACCAATTGAGAGGGTCATTGATCCTCTTACAACTACATGAGAAGTTGCCAAAGAACTCAGCGTTGACCATTCTACAGTAATTCAGCATTTGAAGCAAATTGGAAAGATGAAAAAGCTCGATAAGTGGGTGCCTCATGAAAGGAGCAAAAACCAAAAAATCGTCACTTTGTAGCGTTGTCTTCTCTAACTGTATGCAACAAGGAACAATTTCTTGATCAGATTGTGACATATGACGAAAAGTGGATTTTATACGACAATCAGCAACAACCAGCTCAGTGGTTGGACTGAGAAGAAGCTACACGGCACTTCACAAAACCAAACTTGCACCAAAAATAGGTCATGGTCACTGTTTGCTGGCCTGCTGCTGAACTGACTGACTACAGTGTTTTGAAACCCGATGAAACCATAACACCTGAGAAGTATATGCAGCAAATCATGAGATGCACTGATACTACAACACCTGCAGCCAGCATGGGTCTACAGAATGGACCCAATTCTCCTGTGCGATGCCCAAGCACACATCACAAAACCAATGATTCAAAAATTGAACAAACTGAGTTTTGTCTTATCCACCATATTCACCTGACCGCTCACCAATCAACTACTACTTCTTCAAGCGTTAAAAAACTTTCTGTAGGGAAAACTCTTCCACAACCAGCAAGCGGTAGAAAATCTTTCCAAGCATTAATCAAATCCCAAAGCATGGATTTTTATGCTATAAGAATAAACAAACTTATTTCTTGTTGGCAAAAATGTATTAATTGCAATGGTTCCTATTTTGATTAACAAAGATGTGTTTGAGCCTAGTTATAATGATTTAAAATTCACAGTCTGAAATCACAATTATGTCTGCACCAGCCTAATAGTATCATCTATTGATAAGTGTTTGTGTACAAGTGGTGTTATCAAGTCTACTGTATATAATTCTGAACATCACTGTATAATCTACTGTTTTTATAATACTCAATTACCTTAGATATGTAAGATATTTCCAGGAAGTATTAGAAAAAGAATTGATTTTTATTTAAAATAGTACTTTTATTAAATGATGCTTGAAATTTTTTAAGCTTAAATGTCTTAATTTCATGTAATTATTTTGATCAAATAAGTATGTAATTTAATCATTATAGGTATGGACAATTTTGTCAAATTTAGCAGAAAAACATTAAATAGTAAAAGAAAATGCTTATTTAATCTTATTCCTTAGGTTATCAAATTTAAGCAGACACACAGCAGAGGCTTGATTCTATTCTACTTATAAGGAAACTTTTATAACTCTATTTTCCAATATCACAGAAAATTTAAGTAGGAAAGAAGAATCAAGAGAAACAACTGAACTTTGCTTTGTGTGCTCTTCATAATATAAGGTAACAGCTTTTTACAATATATATGAGGATATTTGAATAGTAACCAGATGTTTGAAATGTAATTCTATTATATATAAGCAGTTACAAATCACAGATATTTTTTATCATTTTCTTAATATAAGCTAGGGAAAAAAGATTATCTTTTCATGAGTAACAACTATGTACCAGGTTCTCTTTCCAGAAAAAAAAAAAAAAAAAAAAAACAAAAAAAACCTGTAACTACTCTTTCAAGTTTGATGTTGTCTTAGATTTTCATATGGTAAAATAACAACCTTAATTTCCTCTTTTCAACTTGTGAAATATTTTTAGGCCCATAATGTACTCTATTCCCTACAACCAGCCAAATACTTCATAGAAATAAGGAAGCCCTGATATGTGAAAGAAAAGGTAAAGAATTAACAGAAAAAAATATAAAACAAGATGAAAAATTATTCAGTCCTGTGGAAAATATGAAGACAGGATATATATATTTTTCTTTCTTATTCTATATGTAGTGTGATTACTTCCTATAAGAATATACTGTATGGATCCCAACAAACTGTGGAAAATTCTGAAAGAGATAGGAATACCAGAACATCTTATCTGCCTCATGAGAAATCTGTATGCAGGTCAAGAAGCAACAATTAGAACTGGACATGGAATGACAGACTGGTTCCGAATTGGGAAAGGAGTACATCAAGGTTCTATATTGTCACCTTGCTTATTTAACTGATATAGTATATCATGTGAAATTCCAGGCTATATGAAGCATAAGCTGGAATCAAACTTTCAGGGAGAAAAATCAATAACCTCAGATATGTAGATGACACCACGCTTATGGCAGAAAGTGAAGAGAAACTAAAGAGCCTCTTGATGACACTGAAAGAGGAGAGTGAAAAAGTTGGCTTAAAACTCAGCATTCAAAAAACTAAGATAAAGGCATCCAGTCCCATCACTTCATGGAAAATAGATGGGAAACAATGGAGACAGTTACAGGCTTTATTTGCTTAGGCTCCAAAATCACTGCAGATGGTGACTGCAGCCATGAAATTAAAAGACACTTGCTTGTTGGAAGAAAAGCTGTGACCAACCTAGACAGCATATTAAAAAGCAAAGACATTACTTTACCAACAAAGGTCTGTGTAGTCAAAGCTATGGTCTTTCCAGTAGTCATGTATAGATGTGAGAGTTGGACCATAAATAAAGCTAAGAGCCAAAGAATTGATGTTTTTGAAATGCGGTGTTAGAGAAAACTCTTGAGAGTCCCTTGGACTGCAAGGAGATCCAACCAATCCATCCTGAAGGAAATCAGTCCTGAATATTCATTGGAAGGACTGATGCTGACACTGAAGCTCCAATACCTTGGACACCTGATGTGAAGAACTAACTCATTGGAAAATACCTTGATGCTGGAAAAGATTGAAGGCAGGAAGATAAAGGGATGACAGAGGATGAGATGGTTTGATGGCATCACTGACTCAATGTACATGAGTTTGAGCAAGCTCCAGGAGTTGGTGATGGACAGGGAAGCCTGTTGTGTTGCAGTCCATGTGGTTGCAAAGAGTAAGACACAACTGAGCAACTGAAGTGAACTGAAAAATATCAAATGTTTATGGACTATTTGGGGCTTGTATTTAAGAGTTGCACTCAAGTTTATGAGGTTATATTTCACAAAAATCTATGTATAGTTCTCAAGGTACAACAATATGAGGAACCCCAAAAGTAAGAACAATGCTGCAATGGCCTACCTATAGGAAATTAACTATATCATTGAATGGATTCCTTAGTATTGAATAACATGAAATTTTCTTAAGATTGTAGATTTTTTTTATTGAATCCTGAACCTGCCTTGTCAAATACAATATTTTTATGGGAAAATTGGACTCTGAAAATAGCCCAGACATAGCATTATCATTTAAATAGAATAATTTATATAAGGGCACACTAAAACACAATTTAAAAAAATAGGAAATGCAAATCCTGACTGCAATGAATAGACCATACTGTTATATGGGAATCAAAATAAAATGCCATTAAGACTGAAGATGATACATATTATTTAAATATATATTATTTGGCATAGGAAAATGCTGAATTTGCATATATCTTTAGTCCTTCCGTATCAATATGTCTACTTATAGTTTATCTGTTCATAGTATATTTGATGTAAGAATATATATTTAGTTAAAAACTTCAATGTAGTTGAGTAAAACATTTGTTTCACTATAAAAGCATTGCTAAGTTGCCATGAAATTATATATTTTGCCAATAAATATGCAACACTGAGGAAAAATATTGAGAATATTTGCTTCTTATTCTCACTAATTAGAAGTCAACTCAGAGTTCTTAATTGCAGTAGTAGAATCTAACTTCAGCTGCTCTAAGCTAAAAGTAATTTTTGAGCCAGAGCTCACAAGAAGCAGGAACACAAGACAATTCACCAGAAGCTCCTGTCCAGCAGATAATCTGGTCAGGATGCTGCCATGGGGCAACACTTTCCTTCCACTCCTCTTATCTCTGCTTCACTCACTGAAGATTCAGTGTCCAAGGTGGAAGAATCTGACTGACTAAGTTGGGGTCACAAGCCTGTTCCTTAGTCATCAAAGGTTGAGAGCAGGATGGATTTGTTTTTTCTACTTACTCTACCATAGGAGGTATATGACTGCCTTCCATAAAACCAGGCATCGTTCAGGTTCATCAGAGCAGGAATTACAATTATGAATGTCACTCATGAAGGCCTTGAAAGTGAAATTCATTCAGTTGTGTCCAACTCTTTGCAATCCCATGGGCTATGCAGATCAAGGAATTCTCTAGGCCAGAATACTGGAGTGGGTAGCTATACCCTTCTCCAAGGGATATTCCTAATCCAGGGATTGAACTCAGGTCTCTTGCATTGCAGGAGGATTCTTAACCAACTGAACTATGAGGGAAGTCCATGAGGGCCTTAGGGAACATTTAAACATTGCTGAGATGTAAAGATAACTCCAATACTGGAGAGAGAAAGGATCCTTGAAGGAAAAGCAGCAGTGACAGGAAAGATAGTTCACATTTCACCAAAAACAGACATTAGCTTGATTATAAAGAAAAGGTTCCAGTATGTGGGCCAGGAAAGGAAACATTTCTGCTGAGAGGTTAATCAAATGGAGGCTGAGGAAAGGATAGATGATTGAGCCTATTCTTAAATAAAAGTAAAAATCATGAATTCTTACAGAAAAAGGAAGGTAAAATCAAAGGCACAATATATATGAGTGCATATAAATGAGAAAGCAAATGAGAAAGACTCAGTGGCACAGGATGACGTTCTGAGTGCTTTCATTTTTAATGACAAACAGTGTTTGCTCACTGACAATTTCTAATGCCATCAAATTCTTTGAAAATTTGGCATAGAGAATGATTTGCATGAGCATAAAAATATTATAGGATGTTGATTCTTGAGGTTTTAATATTGAGAGAATCTTTAACAGCATTCAACCTTCATTTTTCAATGCTTTTAAAATGCTTTGTTCATTCTATTATAAACCATTATGTTATTTTAGAACTATTGATATACCTCTTCCCTAACTTTTAGATTCCTTGAGGGTGAAGAATTAACCCCATGCAATTTAATATCACAGCATGTAGTACAGGCCTAGGACTTAGGTGTATAATAGATGTCAAGTGAATTCATAAGATACATATGAAAAGTGTGTGTATTGTGAGAAGAATGCTCTTTGAGTCCATGTTTTCACCAGTTTCTAGCCTCAAAAGTTTGACACATTCTAGCTGGGATAATAAAATTTTCTAGCAGGAAATATTAAAAAATACCTGAAGCTAATTTTTTCAAATTAATTCTCTTAATTCAGTTCAACAAGCAATTATTACATTGTTTATTGTCAGGCACGGTGCCAAGCACCAGGAATACACATGTTGATAAACCCTCATCCTTCACTTAAGAAATCTACAGTTAAATCGTTACATCAGGTCTCTAAGCTCCAACTAAGGCACTGAATTTCTAAACATGTAGCATAGGACTCTTATTTAAATAAGCCTGTGTGATCCTCAGGTATATTAAAGCTTAAAAATCAGAGTCTCAGTAGAATGTAGACTATGACTTTGATGAAAACAATAATCAATCTTCAAAGGGAAATAGGGTGAAAAAGAGAAAGGTCACTAGAGAAAGAGATCTTACAAAGTGCATCCAAGGGTTTTTGTGAGTCTTTGGAGATTCTGGAATGGCCATGAACAAAAATGCTTAAAATGGTATATAATTTTCATGGACAGGTGACCAAAGTCAAGCTGATTTCTGTAGAATTTTACAATATATAAACATATATATGTATATATGTCAGCTAGATTAAAGTGTGAAAAAACAAGAAAAAGAGAAACTTTTTATAACTTTCTCCATGTCATCTCAAATTTGGATAATTCATCCCCACTGCCATAATTTGCAATATGTATTCAGAAAATCTCCTATATTAAAATAAGAAAGGTGACCCAGGTCTCTGTCAAGAGGATTGTCAGCAGGGGAATTAAATACAGCAAAATCTGCTTTTTGTATATATGTCAGAGAGAAAAGAATATTGATACTGAGCCAATTGTATTATTTCAAACAAAGAGGAAAAGAAGTCTTCACAATAGATGAAGAATATATGAATGAAATACACTCATACGAAACAATGGACTGATGTCCAGAATATTATTGGATATTGGCAATTTCTGTAAAATAGAACCAATTGTACAGCTTTGAAAGAATTTACCAATAAATGTCTGGTTGTGAATGTGAAACAGATATGAATCCTATTTCAATTTTCTATGTGTTGTATCTTTTATAATAAGAAAGCACTTTTATGATTATAATCTACTGTTGTTTTCAGAATAATTGCATCCTTTTTAAAAATGTTGACCAGAATCTCCATCACTGAGTATATATAAGGTTAATGGATATGTGTTTTTTATGAAGTATGTCCAAGATATTATGATGCAGTAGAAAAATCAGAAGAAAAAATGATATGAGATTATGTATGAATCTTGAAAATTTGCTTTCAGATAGACTAGATCTTCTGTTACTTCATAAAAGGTATTTCTAATAAAAAGGATAGTAAGACGAGCAAGGATGGGACAGAGATTAGGATAAGCAGGATAGGCAGCAAATGAGTATCAAGAAATAAATCTGGGTGGGACCAAGATTGAGATATTTCATATGGATCAAGGTTTTATTAGTTCTCTTACAAACAGGATTTGGAACCTACAAAATTCAGTGTATATTATCTGTGCATTATCTATAATGGTGTATGAAGTAACTTATAGTAATTATTATACATTTTCACTTTTATTACATATATTTTTATATATTATGTTTATTAATATATAAGAAGAGCTAGTATAAGAATTCTTAATATGTAATAAAATGCTTTCTTTATAAAATTAAAGTTAAAATATATACTAGGCATACTCTTAAAATATGAACTTCAAGTTGGTGTTTTGATGAATATATTTGTGCTTAGATTGAGGAGTCCATTAAGAAAATTTGCCTTCACAAATTTCTTCCTGACAAAGACCTGGTAAACTGGAAACACTGTCAATAAATGTAAAGGATTTTTATAGAAGAAGTACGGAATAAGATTCTCTTTACAAAAAACAATTCTTTCAAATTGTATGTAATTTGTTTACGTCTTGTCCAATGAAAGGTGGTTTGAGTCAACAAACGTACATACAGAGATAATATATGAAAAGAGATCAAAGCTTGTATGAATGAATGAATCTGTGCTCAGTTGTGTCTCTTTGCACCCCCATAGATATAGGTTTCTCTTTCCATGGAATTTTTCAGGCAAGAATACTGGAGTGGGTTGCCATTTCCTCCTCTAGGGGATCTTCCTGACCCAGGGATTGAACCTACATCTCTTGCGTCTCTTGCATTAGCAGGTAGATTCTTTACAATTGTGCCAACTTGGAATCCCAACTTTATTTACATCTTGTCCAGTGAAAAAGGATTTAAGAGTCAGCAAATGTACATACAGAGATAGTATCTGAAAAGAGATCAAATTTTGTAAACTAAGGTAACCTTAACCATGATTGCTGGGTTTCAGCTGTGTCAAATTTCCAGACACTGCACAGAAAACTGATAAATAGTCTCTTCTTTTGGCTCCTGCTCTCATACTTAAAAATTGTTAGTTTATTACAAAGTTAATGTCCGTATGGTTATAATTTATTCAAATATTAAGCTCTTAAAAGGAATAAATGTTGAAGTATCCATATGCCATTTTAAAGTTTTATTGTATTATTTATACAATTTAATAAGGAAACCATTGGGACACCATCAGTGATTAAAGAACAAAAAAAAATGGAAGAACTGCTGAGTCTTCTGCTAAAATGCTTTCTAATATAAAAAATGTAATTTTAACATGTTATTTTTATAATCAGTATCCTAAGAAATAGAGGCTTACTTTAAAAGACACTCTGAAATTCAAAGATAAAGGAAGATATGTTTTTAATCAGCCAGGACTTTATATAGACCATCAAATGGAGCAGGAGGAAAAGAAAGAAAAACCGAACTTTAACCCACGGCCTTCGCAAGCCCACAAAGTGGACAGAGCCTTCTCTTTCCTCTTGACTGTTCTGAGAGCGCGTTCTGTCAGCACAGGCGTGATGCTGAAGCTCATCTAAATGTGTCTGCATTTCCCTGCACCTGTGGATCACCATCAGGCCAATAAAAAAAATGCCTTCCCCACAGTTTTACTTGAATACGTTGCATTTATTCTGGCTTAATGAGGTTTAAAAAAAAAAAAAAAGGATAAGCCTCAGGGACAGTCTGCTTCTTAAAGTTGGACTTTTTACCTCAACAATGATCTTCTGTTATCAGTATAAGAGAAAAAGTGACATTTTAGGACTCATGGGTAAACTTACGTGAGCCATAATAACATGTGAGTTCTCTGATCAGGGTAAATAACACCTAAGTTGAGTGAAGATACATTGCTTTACAATTACAGTCCTGTCACTCCATTTCTATGGTACTCAGAAGCAAGAACAAAAATATTCTCAGTTGGTGCTATACAGAATGCTTCAGTTACAAAGTGATGAATAAATCTTACCATCATACAAGAGAATTAGAATTCAAGAACTTTGAGATTATGTGTGAGACACTATGGCATTAGAATAGTGAGAAAGGTTATGAGAGACTGACAATTTAAGTCTTAAGCAAGTATGCCTGTTAATAGGCTATGGCTCTAAATAATCATTACAAATAACATAACTATATTGTTTTCTTTAGCAGATGATTAAAAGTGTATATCCATATAATCTTACAAAGAATTGGAAAATGTGAATGAGGGTGCCAAAATAATATTTACTGGGTCACAGAATGATGTATTTTAGAAATATATTCTCAATACTAGAATTCACTGTAGCAAAATTTGCCTATAGTAAGTAAAAGCCATGTTTATACATGGTTAAGTTAGGGGTAATAGCAAAATAATACATGGGCAATATTATTGAAATCATATATTGAAGATGTCATAATTAATCTATTATACCACTTTGTGTGTATAGCCGGAGGTGATTTATAATAACTCTGTTAGTCCAGTCATAGTAAAATTGCATGTTATATATGTGTATTTTAAAAATACATATGGATGGATACCTTTTATTATACATATACACACACAATATAAAACATGTAAGCACTGTAATATTTATATATTGTGAATATATATATGTGTGTGTATATACATATACTGTGTATGTGTGTATACATATACTCAGAATGTGTGTATACTTACACACAGAAAAGCATACTCATGCCCAGGATATGGAAAACTGTTCTTCATGTTTCAATTCAATAATAGTTTTTCTAAAATGCCTTTATTGTCAACCTCTTTCATTTTGCCTTCCATAAGACTGGACACTGTCTTCTTAGCAATCTTACTCCCACCAGTTTGTGTTTATAAATGATGGTAAAGATAGAACTCATGTGTGTTTATTTATTCTCTTGCATGCGTACCTTTACATATTAGATCATAAACATCTCCAGAACACAAATCATATTAATTTATTCTTGTGACAGGTGTTTAATGTTTACAGAGTGCTCTGTAGTTATTTTATCTAATTACATTATTAGCTAACTATTTAATAAGCATTTATGAAGTACCAAGCTCTGGAAATACAATAGTGAGCAAAATAGACATGGCTTAAGTACCATTTACAGTTTAAGAACCTATGAAAGCAAAATCCCTGACTCTGGAGGTCACTCAGGGAAATCTTCCCTGAGGAAGTGAGTTTTCAGTTACAAAGTCAATATTATGTGAAACTTATTTGAGTAATAAGTTTAGTAATAACTAGTAAGCATTTCCAAAGGCCTTAAAAGGAAAGAGACATGGTTTCCTTAGGAAACATTAACTTGGACATATTTTAAAAACTTTTTTATTTTAAATTCAGCCTGCAAAATAAGAACTACAGCAGATTAATTCTGCTGAAATCTTGTCTTACTATTTTGCAATACTGAAAACCCATGTTAGTGGTTACAATGCATATGAAGAGTGTCTCTTTGGCTTTTTAGTGCTATTTGGTTTCCAAGAGATGCATATAGGCAGGCTAAGATCATTCCTATCTAAGAGACCTAATTTCTGCTGTTGTCTCTGTCCAGTAGTCAGGATCTATCCTGAAATTTCTCTCATCCGTCTGCTGGCAGCATCCCTTCTACTTGATTTGCACGGGGCCCTTCCTTTTCAGGTCACCACAGAGCAGCTGCTTTGGGGTCCTGTTGTTATCCTTCTTCCCAACATGCCCAGCTCAGCACTCTGAGAGGCAGTAGGCAATGTTTAATATTGGTGGACTGGCTGCGTTCCAGGAACATATCTTGCCACTTAATAAAATAATAGCAAAAGATGAGAATCAGATGGTGTAATAAAATAAGATAACCAGAATAAAAAAATAATACAACTGATAGAGAGTAGACATTAAAACAAAGCCATGGATTTAGCTATTAATTAAAAGGTAAAATGTCTTATAAATAAAACTGCTCAGAGACTTTCTTGTAATTCCAAAATATACTGATAATATACTGAGTGTACAGTTGTTCAGTCACCTAGAAGTGTTTGGTTCTTTGCAACCCCATGGACTGCAACATGCTAGGCCTCCTTGTCCTTCACCACCTCCTGGAGTTTGCCCAAATTCATGTTCATTGCATTGGTGATGTCATCCAGCCATCTCATCCTCTGACACCCTCTTCTCTTTCTGCCCTCAATCTTTACCCATATTAGGGACTTTTCCAATGAGTCATGTGTTCAGATTAGAGGATCAAAATACTGGACCTTCAGTTTCAGCATTAATCCTTCCACTGAATATTCAAGGTTGATCTCCTTTAAGATTGAGTGGTTTGATCTCCTTGCTGTCTAAGGGACTTTTAGAAGTCTTCTCCAGCATTACAGTTTGAAGGCATCAATTTTTTGGTGTTCTGACTTCTTCACAGTCCAGCTCTCACAACCGTACACCACTTGACTATACAGACCTTTGTTGGCCATAATATCTCTGAAAAACACTGTCTAGGTTTGTCATTGCTTTCCAGCCAAGAAACAATCATCTTCTGATTTCAAGGCTGCAATCACCATCCGTGCTGATTTTGGAGCCGAAGTACAGGAATTCTGTCACTATTTCCACCTTTTCCCCCTCTACTTGCGATGTAGTAATGGGGCCAAATGCCATGATCTGAGTTTTTTTTTTTTTAATATTTAGTCTTAAGTTGGCTCTTTCACTCTCCTCCTTCACCCACATCAAAAGGCTTTTTAGTTCCTCTTCTCTTTCTGCCATTAGAGTGGTATCATCCACATATCTAAGGTTGTTGTTTCTCCCACCTATCTTGACTCCAGCTTGGAACTCATCCAGCCCAGCATTTCTCATGGTGTGCTAAGTGTATAGGTGAAGCAAACAGGGTGAAAGAAGACATCTCTCTGGTATTCCTTTCTCGATCTTGACAATCAGACGTTCCATACAGGGCCCTAATTATTGCTTCTTGATCCACATACAGGTTTCTCAGGTGACAGGTAAGATGGTCCAGTATTCCCATCTCTCTAGAGCTTTCCGCAGTTTGTCATGATCCACACAGTCAAAGACTTTAGTGTAACTGATGAAACAGAGATAGTTTTTCTGAAATTCCCTTGCTTTCTCTATAATCCAGTGAATGGTGGCAATTTGATCTCTAGTTTGATCACTGAGTGTATAGCTCCATGAATAAACAAAATATATACTATAACTCTCAAAGAATGTGAATTATATGAAGGTATGCACAGTCATGAAATGAATGTGCTCAAAAATTATCACTAACCCTTCACTGTCTACTTTTCTTATGTAACACTTTTAAAAATTATAATTATCTATGTGTGTTTCTTTTTTTTGGACATCATTAAATTTTTGATTATATTTAAATCTCTATAATTTCTGTTATTTTCAAATTCATTTTTTTTAATTTAATTTTATTTTTTAACTTTACAGTATTGTATTGGTTTTGCCATATATTACATCTGTCTTTTCTTCTAACTTCTAAAAGTCATGAAGACAGAGAACTTAGCATTAGCTCAGTGTTGGAAAATAATAAAAATGATGACAATAACTTCTATTTACTAAGTCCTAACTATATTTCAGGCAAAATTCTAAGGAATGTTTATGTATTAACACATTATTCCCTAATACAATATCAGTTTAATTCTTGGATCAGAAGATATTAAGAAGAGATTGCAAGAATACACAGAAGAACTAGACAAAATAGATCTTAAAATCCCAGATAACCACGATGGTATTATCTCACTGAGAACCAGACATCTTGGAGTGTGAAGTCAAGTGGGCCTTAGGAAGCACCACTAAGAACAAAGCTAGTGAATGTGATGAAATTCCAGCTGAGCTATTTCAAATCTTAAAAGATGATTCTATTAAAGTGCTGCACTCAATATGCCAGAAAATATGGAAAACTCAGCCGTGGCCACAGGACTGGAAAAAGTCAATTTTCATTCCAATTCTAAAGAAGGACAATGCCAAAGGATATTCGAACTACTGCATAATTGCACTCATTTCACATGCTAGCAAAGTAATGCTCAAAATACACCAAGCCAGGCTTCAACAGTGCATGGACTGAGAACTTCCAGATGTTCAAACCTGGTTTAAGAAAGGTAGAGGAACCAGAGATCAAATTGCCAACATCCATTCTATCATAGCAAGAGAATTCCAGAAAAAAAATCTACTTCTGCTTCATTGATTACATTAAAATCTTTGACTGTGTAGATCTCATAACAAACTGGAAAATTCTTCAAGAGATGGGAATACCAGACCACATTACCTGTCTCCTGAGAAACCTGTATGTGAGTCAAGAAGCAACAGCTATATCTTGACATAGAACAATGGACTGGTTCCAAATTGGGAAAGGAGTATGTCAAGGCTGTATACTGTCATCCTGCTTATTTAACTTATATGCAGAGTACATCATGTGAAATACCAGGCTGGATGAACCACAAGCTGCCAGAAGAAATATCAATAACCCCAGATATGCAGATGGCACCATCCTTATGGCAAAAAATGAAGAGGAACTAAAGAGTGTCCTGATGAAAGTGGAAGAGGAAAGTGAAAAAGCTGACTTAAACCTCAACATTAAAAAACTAAGATCATGGCATCCGGTCCCATCACTTTATAACAAAAAGATGGGAGAAACAGCGGAAACAGTGACAGACTTTAATTTCCAGGGCTCCAAAGTCACTGCTGATGGTGACTGCAGCCACAAAATTAAAATTCACTTGCTCTTTGAAAGCAATGATATGACAAACCTAGATAGTGTATTGAAAGCAGAGACATTACTTTGCCAACAAAGGCCTGTATAGTCAAAGCTATGGTTTTTCCAATAGCCATGTATGTACGTGAGAGATGGACCATAAAGAATGCTGAACACCGAAAAATCGATGCTTTTGAACTGCTTTGTTGGAGAGGACTCTTGAGAGTTCCTTGGACTGCAAGGAGATCACACTGGTCAATCTAAAAGGAAAAAAATCCTTAATATTCATTAGAAGGACTGATGCTGATGCTCCAATCCTTTGACCACTGGATGCAAAACCCACCTCAATAGAAATGACCTTGATGCTGGGAAAGATTGAAGGCAGGAGAAGGGCAGAGGATGAGATGGTTGTATGGTGTCACTGACTTAATGGACATGAGTTTGGGCAAGATCTGGTAGATGGTAAGGACAGGGAAGCCCGGTGTTCTGCGGTCCATTCCATGGGGTCACAAAGAGTCGGACACAACAGAGTGAAAGAATAACAACAAAGAAGGTGTAAGCATGCTTCTCTCTGTATCTCCAATAAATGTACCTATGAAACCACCCCTTCATGGATCACAGTCATGTCTTGGCAAAGAGCCTTGCATAACTCAACAAAGCTACAAACCATACCTTGCAAGGGCACCCAAGATGGATGGGTCATAGTGAAGTGTTCTGACAAAACACAATTCACTGGAGGAAGAAATGGCAATGCACTCCAGTGTTCTTGCCAGGAACCTCATGAGCTGTATGAAAAGGCAAATAGATATGATGCAGGAAGATGAGAAGCCCACCATCCATGTCTGAAAGTGTCCAACATGCTACTAAGGAAGAGCAGAGGGCAGTTACTAATTAGCTCCACAAAGAATGAAGTGGCTGGTCAAAGTGCAAATAATGCTTATATGTGAATCTGTCTGATGGTGAAAGTGAAGTCTGATGCTATAAAGAACAATACTGTATGGGAGCCTGGAATTTTAGGTCCATGAACCAAAGTAAATTGGATGTGGTCAAGCAGGAGGCGGCAAGGTTGAACATCAACATCTTGGGAAGCAGTGAGCTAAAATGGATGAGAATGGGAAAAGTTAATCCAGATGACAATTTTATCTACTACTATGGGCAAGAATTCCATAGAATAAATGGAATAGCCCTCATAGACAATAAGAGTCTGAAATGCAGTATTTGGATGCAACCTAAAAAGCAACAGACTGCTCCCATTTCATTTCCAAGGCAAACAATTCAACATCACAGGAATCCACATCTTTGCCCCAACGAATAATGCCTGAGAGGCTGAAGAGTTCTCTGATGACATATAACATCTTCTAGAACTAACACCAAAATAAGATATCTTTTTCTTTTAATCATAGCTGATTAGAATGCAGAAGGAGGAAATCAAGAGGTACCTGGAGTAACATGCAAGTTTGGCTTTGGAGTACAAAATGAAGCAGGACAAAGGTTAACAGAGTTTTGTCAAGAGAACATGAAGGTCATAGCAAATACTCTTTTCCAATAACACAAGAGCAGACTCTACACATGGACATCACCAGATGGTCAATACTGAAACCAGATTGATTATGTTATTTGATAGAGAAGCTCTATACAGCCTGCAAAAAAAAAAAAAAAGAACAGAAGCTGAGAGTGGCTCAAATCATGAGCTCTTTATTGCAAGTTAATTGCAAAATCCAGGCTTAAATTGAAGAAAGTAGGGAAAACAACTAGGCCATTCAAGTATGATAAAGTGGGGGTATTAATAGATTCAATGGATTATATCTGGTAGACAGAATGCCTGAGGAACTGTGGATGGAAGTTTGAACACTGTACAGGAAGCAATGACAAAATCCATTCCAAATAAAAAGAAATGCAAGAGGCAAAGTGGTTATCTGAGGAGGCTTTATAAATAGCTGAAGAAAGGAGAGAAATGAAAGGCAAGGGAGAAAGGAAAAAAATATACCTAACTGAATGCAGCGTTCTAGAGAATAGCAAGGAGAGATAAGATCTTCTTCAATGAACCATGCAAAGAAATAGAGGAAAACAATAGAATGGGAAAGATTAGAGATCTCTTCAAGAAAATTGGAAATATCAGAGGAACACTTCATGCAAGGATGGGCAGAATAAAGGACAGAAACTGTAAAGATCTAGCAGAAGAGATTAAGAAGAGGTGGCAAGAATATACAGAAGAGCTATACAAAAAAAGATCTTAATGATCTGGATAATCATGATGGTGTGCTGCTCACCTAGAGCCAGATGTCTTGGAGTGTGAAGTCAAGTGGGCCTTAGGAAGTATTATAACAAACAAAACAAATGAGGTGAGGATATTTCAGCTGAGCTATTTAAAATCCTAAAAGACGATGCTGTTGAAGTGCCACACTCAATATGTCAGCAAATTTGGAAAACTCAGCAGTGGCCATAGGACTGAAAAAGGTAAATTTTCATTCCAATCACAACTGAACGGGTCAAAGACCGTTCAAACTACTGTACAACTGCTCTCATTTCACATGCTAGCAAGGTTATGACCAAAATCCTTCAAGCTAGGTTTCAACAGTACGTGAACTGAGAAATTCCGGGTATATAACCTGAAATTTGAAGAGGCAGATGAGCCAGACATCAAATTGCCAACATTCATTGGATTATGCAGAATTTGTAGAATCTTCATTCTGAAAAGAGACACTGATGTATAGAACAGTCTTATGGACTCTGTGGGAGAGGGAGAGGGTGGGAAGATTTGGGAGAATGGCATTGAAACATGTATAATATCATGTATGAAACGAGTTGCCAGTCCAGGTTCGATGCACGATACTGGATGCCTGGGGCTAGTGCACTGGGACGACCCAGAGGGATGGTATGGGGAGGGAGGAGGGAGGAGGGCTCAGGATGGGGAGCACATGTATACCTGTGGCAGATTCATTTTGATATTTGACAAAACTAATACAATTATGTAAAGTTTAAAAATAAAATTAAAAAAAAAAAGAAAAATACTAAAAAATACTGATAAATGATTTTTTTTTTTTTTTAAAAAGGCTGAAATAATTTAAGAGATGTACTGTGTTCGTGAATTGGAAGATTTAACATAGTAAAGATGTCAGTTAAACACATTAATGTGTAAAAATAATGCAATTCAAATTTAAGAAAAACTTGCAAGATTTTTGTATATTTGGGTAAGTTTATTCTAAAGTATACCTGTGGCGGATTCATTTCGATGTTTGGCAAAACTAATACAATATTGTAAAGTTTAAAAATAAAATAAAATTAAAACAAAATAAAGTTTATATGAAAAATAAAGGAAAAAACTAGCCTACCTACTATTTAAAAAAAAGTAAAGTGGAAGGATTACCACATGATTTTATAATATATTCCACAACTGCAGTTAACAAGACAGTGTGGAATTGGTAAAAAGATAGATTCCATTAATAGATACACAGAAATATGCCCAATTAATTTTTGACAAAATGCAGGTACAATTCAGTAAGTAAAAATAGTCTTTTGACAAATGATGTGGGAATAACTGGAATTCAAATAACTGGTTATTCAAAATAACCTCAACCCAATTCTCACAACCTTTAAAAAAAATGAAATCTAATGAATTATAAGTTTAAATGTAAAATGTAAAAGTTTTAAAAAAAAAGGACAAAAATCTACATATGGCACAATAATCATGATTTACAAAATAAAATATTGATAAATTAGACTTCATTAAAATTAAAAATTTTACTCTGATAATGGCACTCTTAAAAGAATGAAAAGACAAGCTTTAGACTGGGAGGAAACATTTACAAATTACACAATCTACAATGAATCTATTATCTGCATATATAAAGAAATTTCAAAATTCAACAGTAATTGACACACTGATTTTAAAGTTATATCGGGAGACAAAAGGCCCAGAACAGCTAATTCAATATTGAAGGAGATGAGCAAAATTAGACTGACACCATGCAGTTTTAAAACATACTACAAAGCAGCAGTGACCAAGAAAGTGTGGCACTGGAGAAAGAACAGAAATGTAAGTCAATAAAATAGAAAACATATATCTTACATAAATATAGTTAACTGATACTTGACAAAGGAGGAAAGACAATATATTGGAGAAAAAATAGTTTGTTGTTTTTTTTTAACACATGTTGTGGGAACAACTGGACATCTACATGTAAAATAAAATAGAATGATTTTAAAACAGACATTACACCCTTAAAAAGATTAACCCAGAATGAATGATAGGACTAAATGTAAAATACAAACTAATTAAATTCCAAGCAATGAACATTAAATAAAACCTAGATTACATTTGGTATGCCACTGACATTTTAGATACAATTCCAAGGGCACACTCAATCCATGAAAGAAACAATTGATAAGCTATACTTCATTAAAATTAAAACCCTATCCAAGAAAGATAATGACAAGAGAATGAGAAGACAATCACAGATTGGCAGAAAATATTTGCAAAAGATATATTTAATAAAAGATTGTTGTCCTAAATGTACAAAATACTCTAAAACTCAGCAATAAGAAAGCAAACCCCTATTAAAAACAAGGCAAAGACTTTAACAGACACTACACCAAAGAAGATACATGGATGATAACGACAGCTATGTGAAGATGTTCAACATGGTGTGTTACTGGGAAACTGAAAATTAAAACAACAATAAAAAGCCTCTATATACCTATTAAATGAACAGATCTAAACACTGACAACCTCAACTTCTTGTGATAAAGTGAAGAAACAGAAGCTTTTATCCATTGCTAGTGGGAATGTACAATGTACCATTGTACAGCCACTTTGGAAGATAGTTTGGTGGTTCTCACAAATTTAATCATACTGTTATCATAGGACCTTTTGGGTAGTTGCCCAAAAGAACTGAAAACTTACATTCGCACAAAAATGCACATGTCTCTTTATGGCAGCTTTGTTTATAACTGCCAAAACTTGGAAGCAACCATGATTTCCTTCAGTAGGTGAGTGGATAAATAAACTGTGGTTCATCTAGTAACTAAAATATTATTTGGCATTAAAAAAATGAGTTATCAAGCCATGAAAAGACATTGAGAAAATTTAAATGCAAATTACTAAGTAAAAGAAGTCAATCTGAAAAAGGTACTTACCGTATGATTCCAACTATATGAAATTTTGGAAAAGGCAAAATTATGGAGACAGTAAAAAGATTAGTGTTTGTCAGGGGACAGTGGGAAGGAGGAGACAAATAGGCAGAGCAGAGAGAATTTTTAGGACACTAAATATATTCTGTATGACACCACAATGATGAATACAATAATGATACATTTGTCAAAAACTGTAGAATGTACAACACCAGGAATGAAGCTTAAGGCAAATTACAGACTTTGGGGATTAGGCTGTGTCTATATAGGTTCACTAAATGTAATAAATGTACCATTGTCATAGGCATCAGTGACAGTGGGAGAGGCTGTGCATGTGTATGGATGTGTGGTATTTGGGAACTCTCTGTATTTTCCATTCAAATTTTCTGTGAATCTAAAAAAAAGGAAAAGTTAGGGAAAGTTAGTAACTTAGTCACGTCCGACTCTTTGTGACCCCATGGACTGTAGCCCACCAGGCTTCTCTGTCCATGGAATTCTCCAGGCAAGAATACTGGAGTGGGTTGCCATTTCCTTCTCCAGGGATCTTCCCAACCCAGGGATCGAACCCAGGTCTTCTGCATTGCAGGCAGACTCTTTAATGACTGAACCACCAGTGAATCTAAAATGTTTCTCAAAAATAAAGATCATTTATTAAAAACAAATTCACAGTAAAATATTGAATAATTCAACTAAAAATAAGCAAGAGATTTGAAAAAACAATTCACAAAAAGGAATATACAGATAATGAACAAATACATGTAAAGATGTTCTGCATCATTAGCCACTAGATCAATGTGAACTAAACCATGATGAATTGTCACTGTATTTATTAAAATGCCTAAAAAAGATGATGTCACCACCAAGTGGCAAGGAGAATGGAAATCAACTCCCATCCATTTCTGGTGAAAATATAAAATAGGACAGCCTCTCTGGAAGTAGTTTGGGCCATCAATATAATTCATTAATCTCTCTCTTAGATATAGATGGGAATGACAAAAATGTCCTTCAATGAGCTAAAGGATTTTTTTAAAAATAGTGGTACATCTAAACAATGGAATACTATTCATCTGTAAAAAAGAAAGAATAACTGATGTACAAGACTATATGGACCTCAAAGATTATGCTAAGCACAAAAGCCTGTCTCAAAAATTTATAAGTTGCATCCTTTCATTTGGATATTTGTATAATGATTTCAAAAATATAGGGCTATAAAAAAGATTGGTGGTTGTCAGGAGTTCATTGTGAGGGTAAGGTATGAATATAAATAGATAACAGAGAAAGTGGAAATTATGGGACTGATCTGTATTCTAGTTTTCACAGTAGTTACAACATACTAAATTTTCTATAACTATATGCCATAAGAAATGTAATTTACCATATAATTGCTATAAAATTAAAGTAAAACTCTATGAGTTTGATGTTTTTATCCTCATTTTGTGATGTAGAAACTGAGAACTACTGAGGTTAGGTAATTTTCCCAAGGGTACAGATCTAGTAAGCATTTGGGTCAGAAATCAATCTGAGACAGACTCCATGGCTGTACTCCTGGAACAGAAAGAAATCTCATGAATTATTGCTGAATGAGTGCATCAGTCAATGAAGGAAACAATTAATCAAATATGCAATTACTTTGGAATCAGTTAAGAGCATTCTCATCTAACTGGCAGCAATACTCTGAAAGACCTCAGTTAAGTAAGTCAATAGATCCAGGTCAAGCAAGACTTATGGCCATTTCTGAAAACTGAATCCTGACACAATAGCAATAATAGTACTACTAAAAGTAGAGAGAGTTTGGAGGTCCCCAAACTTACCCTGTGACTCCTACAGTTACTCAAAGCTCCCTTAAGGTCTGCCTGGGGGCATATAGGAAGGTGTCACTAGAGCTCATACCTGTCAATCATTCCCAGTCAGTAGTCAATGAGATGAATTAGATTATGGAAGCTGTACACAGTTTTATGAGAAATAATTTTCAAATTAAACAGATAGGTATATACATACATGTGTGTGTGTGTGTGTGTGTGTATCCCATTTTATAGAATTTGCTCCAGATTACAAAAAAGAAAATATTTTCAAAATAGTTTATAAATCCAGGCTCATTTTACTTATCCTTAAAAAAATGATACAGCAGAAATATAAAGTTTGTTCTTTCTTTTGA
Organism: Bubalus kerabau; assembly: GCF_029407905.1. Classification (NCBI taxonomy): domain Eukaryota; kingdom Metazoa; phylum Chordata; class Mammalia; order Artiodactyla; family Bovidae; genus Bubalus; species Bubalus kerabau. The sequence continues at coordinate 65,024,488 of NC_073629.1, read as the reverse complement.
CTAGATTTTAATGTATGAACAAAATAATAGGGAATCAAACTGAAAAGTATTTTAAAACAAAGAATTTAATATAAAACATTAATGCCTATTACCATGTTTATTGAGCAAAACTGAAAACAGATGATTGCAATTGATTCAAAATAAAAAAGCTTTTATTATATTTATATAAGGAAATAATAATATATATAATAAATACTTCTTATTTAAAATACTCTTTAAGTGTTAAATATAGAAGGCTTTCATATAATATGATTATCTTAAAAATAGTGTACATAATATGTTGCTCTATAAACTCTGGTCTCCATTTTTGTTGTTGAATGTTTCAGTCTCATTCCTGCCTTTGTATTTGGCATTCCTCACACTTATTTCTAATCTCTGAAGGGCAGTCTTTTCCTACATCTAGGTTATAGCTCAAGTGTCAACAAATTATAAGGTCTTTTTTGTGTTTTTTTTGGGTTTTTTTGGCTGCCAAAATTTGAGTTCTCAATTTGGTAAAATCTTATATTGTTTAAATCTTGATTGGTGACTGGGCTCCAATGCATGCAGTAGAAGGAAGTGCAACAATATTCCTTTGTCTCCTGGTAGCCAGAGTATGGGCACTAAACTTGCACTGCAAAAATCACATGCTTTCATCTAAGACTCGGAGTCTGTACAAGTTCCACAGACTTCTACAGAGAATAATTAGAGATTATTTGTGCAGTGGTAGTGGTGTAGAAATGGAATCAAGCATCCAGCATCCAGGTTACCAGCTGTGCCTCCTGACCACAGAGTCCTGAAACATAGCTTAAGCAATGTCCCCTGTTCCCTAATTGTTTTTTTTTCTTTTCTTTCTCTTTTTTTTTTTTTTACCATTCTTCTGGAATGGTTCTTCAGAATTCTCATTAATTCTATTAGCTATCAAAATACATTCCTTTTTCTGATAAAGTTCTCCAAAGCTGCTTGATGTTGCTGAGTTCCTAGGATCCTCAAACATTCATCCCTGTTTATCCCGTTGAAAGAATTCACCTCCCTGTAAAAATACCTAGAGGATGCTTTCTCCTCCTTTTCCTTCCAGATTTGTCTCTCCAGAATAATTTTATTTATGTAATTGTGTACATTAGTCTCTCCTCAGGTGGCTATGAGTCACACAGTCTCTCCAATTAAAAATAAACTTCACAAAACTATTGCTGAAGGAAGGGATACTATTTGTAAATTGTTTTTTACAAATTTGTGCATTTAAATTGTTAGTAAATTATAGAAAAGTTGATATTATTAAAGAAGAAAGGAATAAATGAAGAAAATATAAGCTTCCTCAATGGACTTACATTTTCCAATTTATCCTCAGGTGAAGTTATAGATTTAATTCCTTTATAATTAAGAAACAGAAAATTTGGAAATAGCAAGTAAATTATTCAAAAATGGAAGGATTTTCCCTTTGTCTATCAGATTATGGTATTAATATAAATAATTAAAACAATCTACTCCTTGAACAATAATATGTGGATAAAGGAGAAGAAAAGAAGTTTAGGAATCACATAGATAACAATTTTATTTTTTAATAAGAGAAAAATTTGAAATATGGTGGTACACTAAACTAAAATTTTGGAAAGATAAATTTGAAATGTATTAGGCCCAAAATTGTGTAAAATTTATACTGTAAACTGTAAGAACTGCTACATGGATCACAGCCTTGTTGTGTCAAAGGGGCTTGTGTAACTTAAAGAAGCTATGAACTATGCTGTGCAGGGCCACCCAAGATGAACGGGTCATAGTGAAGAGTTCTGACAAAACTTGGTCCACTAGAGAAGAAAATGGAAAACTACTCCAGTATTCTTTTTGTGAGAACCCCATGAGCCATATGAAAAGGCAAAAAGATCCAACATTGGAAGACGATCCCACCCAGGTTGGAAGGTATCCAATGTACTACTGGAAGAACAAAGGGCAATTATTAATATCTCAGAAAGAATGAAGAGTTTAGGCCAAAGCAGAAATAATGCTCAGTTGTGGATGTATCTGGTGGTGATAAAGTCCAATGCTGCCAACAACAATATTGAAAAAGGATCTGGAATATTCAGTCAGTCAGTCAGTTCAGTCGCTCAGTCGTGTCCGACTCTTTACAACCCCATGAATTGCAGCATGCCAGGCCTCCCTGTCCATCACCAACACCCGGAGTTCACTCACACTCACGTCTATCGAGTCAGTGATGCCATCCAGCCATCTCATCCTCTGTCGTCCCCTTCTCCTCCTGCCCCCAATCCCTCCCAGCATCAGAGTCTTTTCCAATGAGTCAACTCTTCGCATGAGGTGCCCATAGTACTGGAGTTTCAGTTTTAGCATCATTCCTTCCAAAGAACACCCAGGGCTGATCTCCTTCAGAATGGACTGGTTGGATCTCCTTGCAGTCCAAGGGACTCTCAAGAGT